>NC_049986.1:899396-924338 GCF_000003815.2 Branchiostoma floridae
CAATTCCTTAAACGGGGAGCGTGCTTGTTTGCTTACTATAGTGGTACCACTTAAGGTCACTTAACACTTCAACCGACCTTATCCGAGGCTAGTAATGGGCCTATAATCTAATTCAACATAGGCTACCACAATCATTATTTGTGCCCATATATTGTCATTTTTGTATTAGGCTAAAACATAAAGACGATAGATGCCATAAGTCTTTCCAGACTGAGGATGTTATACTGACCCCCACCCCAGATCAAAATGGCGAAAGAGCTAGCTTTTAAAGATCGAGCACCTTGCATTCGAGACAGAAAACGTTACAGTCCACAGAGAACTATAATGAAAAATACTTGTGTGGTATGTGATAACTTATCAACAAAGGTTGATATTTCCAGACGTCTATTCCTGAATATACAGACCTGCCTTGGTCGGAATTGCCAGCCAGGTAGTTCAAGCAACTAATTGATCGTGAATATAGTTCTCAAATCAGGTGCAGTTTCAACATTATGTTTGAATGTATGCATTTTGGACAGCGAAAGAAAATCCAACCATGATTTCACTTTGACATTTCTACATACCTCAATGTACGGTGGGGCTCACAGTAGGTAGCCAGTCTCCAGCCTTGGGCGGTGTGCACTAGTTCAACCAGTTCAAGATGGGTCAAAGGGCGAGATGAATATCTTTAGGTCTTTAGCAGGATTTAGTAAAGTAATATACTACAATATCCTCTTCGTGGACGTAACTTAGAAATGGCAAACACCAGTCTGATGTAGCCAGGGACGACGTAACTTAGCAGGTGTGACATGGACGGATCGACCCATTTTGAATAGCTTTGAATCTTTAAAAATGAGAAATTAACGATTGATCTTAGAACTATTCAGGGGTGCTAAGGAGAGAAGGCAGATAATCAATAATCACGTATACTATAAACCTTCCTGTGCTTGAAAGCAGCCAGGAAAAGACAAACATTTTGTTCTGGTCCTTACCCCAGTCGCAGAATCGACTCGTCCGCCCTTTGACCCTGTTCATCGATGCATGCAGTGTAAATATTGGGGTCTGAGATCAACGTTCTCGTGAGTACTTCATTGACCGTATGTATGTGTTGGGTAGACTTTGTCGTTCCATTGTTCAATTCCATTTCTTAGATTGTTAGATGGTACAAGCATCAAGACATATCTTAAAGTATACTAGCTGAAAATTAGTCCGATTTAACTTGACGTATAACGTTAGAACTATTAGGCACTGAGTCACCTTCATACATCTATCCTTCACGCATTTTGCCGACATGAAGCACGTGTGCCAAAGTTTATAGTGTCTAGATATGAGTGGCTGATTATTAGATTTTGGGTTCTTCCCGCCAAGAAACTTCTTTGTATTTATGACATTTATACCATCACCCGTTTGTCTCGGTTTCGTCACTGTGTTGGGGTCATAGGTCAACGTTCTGGTGGGTGCTTAAACCGAGTAACCTCCTTGCTTAAACTAATGATGGTGTTTTACGGTTCAAAGTTTTTGGATTGAGATCAAGTGTGTTTAAACAGAGCTTAATATGGCCCTTTGGTGCCCCTGTGGCTTACAACAACCTAAGGGTCTGATAATGATGTTGAAGTGGCCAGGGTGGCCAGGATGCCAGTAACCTGGAATCCAGTCTAGTTGTGGCACGGCCTACCGTAGTTAGTATAGACTCTCTACGGGGTCAGTGCAGCTCTAAGCCGCCGGTGTAATCATTCACACCCGGTAGCATTTTCCCCGGTAGGATTTTGCCCAGTGGGAGTGAATTAATAGGCCACAACTAGACTAACTGCTGGCCGGCAATTAACTCCCACTGGGCCAAGTCTAACCGCGTGAAAATCCTACCGGGTGTGAATGATTACCCCGGCGGCTGAGAGCTACACTGGCCCCGTAGAGAGCCTAAACTAACTACGGTAACGTTAGGCCGAGCCAGTAGTAGACTCGATTCCAGGTTAGGATGCCAGCCGTGTTAGCTTTGGTTCGCTCCAAATGACTGTTATCCTAATCAGCTACAGCTAACGTATTCGAAACGGGAAAACCATTACTCCAACCCCAAGTTCCCCGTTAGTTCATTGTAAATAGCCTTGAACCCTGAACTCTTGTACGATCTTTGATATAAACAACATTTGTCAACTTTACCGCTCTATCAATTTAGAGTGGTGGGCGTAAGGCTTAGAACACATTTCCAAAGCGGGGCCCGGCCGGGATGTTTTAAGAAACGAAAAATTAAACTTTATACCTAGAAATATACACAGATAATTGCCAGGGATTTTATTTTGACATTTTGTGTATTTTGATGTCTTTTATATCATTCTTTTTGCTCCCGAAAGCTGCCCGGCCGGGCCCCGCTTTGGAAATGTGACCTAAGCCTAAGGTCATCTCTTTAGAGAGTATTTCATTGTCATTCCGTCAGTCAACTTTTGTTGTAAAAGAAAGCATGAAATAGACTAGATGCTTATGAAATACATTTTTTTGCATTTTGCGACTTGCAGTCGCAAAATGCCTTCTGGCCAGTGTAGTCGCCGTTGTGATGTTGTGATGT
Organism: Branchiostoma floridae; assembly: GCF_000003815.2. Lineage (NCBI taxonomy): Eukaryota > Metazoa > Chordata > Leptocardii > Amphioxiformes > Branchiostomatidae > Branchiostoma > Branchiostoma floridae. The sequence goes on from NC_049986.1 coordinate 901,936, forward strand.
TGTGATGTTGAGATGAACGGACCTGTTCAATCCATGCCAAACATTTCTATACCTGTTAAAACAGGCATTTTTTCAACATGTTCGCACTAGCGCAGTGGTAAAGTTTACGCATTCTAAACCAATGCACCCGGTTCGAATCCGAGGAAATAGATTTTTTTTTCTTTTTTACATCCATTAAAATACTCATTTTTACATCCATTTGGCCACACCAATTTATTTCTTTGGTTAACGGATTCGCCGCTTCGTTTTTTTGCCGAATAGAAATAAAAAATTAAAAAAAAAACTTAAAAATGCCCCGCAACAGAGCTCACTCAAAAACAGGCAATGTGTAGTGAAATTTGCTGCAGTTCACGCAAATTTTAACAGGTGGCGTCTAGATCTGCTGCAGTTCAGGCACATATGTGAATCTCTCCATGCGCCAATATCAGGTTTAGTTACTCTGTTCTATTTATATGACATTCTAATAACTAGAAAAAAAAAGTTCACACACGCAAACATTGGCAAAATGCCAGCTTTTTTAAAAGCACTTGTTTTCGTAGAATCTGATCGACGTTTTGGTATGAAATAAACGTCTCCAAACGTAGCCTTGTGAGACAAGGCATTGTTGAAACATGCATTAGCAATCTTCACATCATATTATACTGATGTTTCGATCACGAACTTTGAAATCTCTTTATCGTTTGACTTGACGACATTTGGAGGTTCTCCGTTGGCGGGATCGGTAACCGCTGAATAACTCTCCCTCCCAGACACCTGGCGAACGCTCTCGTCCCCAAGGCACAACAAGATGGCGGCTATCAGTCCCCCTAGGACGGGCGCGCATCCGGCCACGATGAACGACATGTAGTAGTTTTCAGTGGCGTCGTAAAGTTTCCCTGAAATACAGACCGATTTGCAAATATTTTGACAATCTCTAATAATGAGCAGCCAATTGCCTACCACTGACACTTGTATTACTATTACCATCCAACCTAAAAGCCTACAAAACGGTTGGCATTGCCATTTTGGACACATCTACTTCGTTAAAACCAAGATACTCCATTGGGAAACGTGTATCACTTTGTCACATTCAATCAGAAACTGTCCATATATATCAAGTAGATTAGTCTTATGGTAATAAATTTGCTTTTACCTGCAATTGGAGGTGCAGCCAGAATTGAAACGCTCATCAGCAATGTCACCAGTCCCACTGCTTCAGAGAGTCTTGTAATACCGACTAGATCCGCCAGGATGGTCAGTGCCCATTGTCAAACTAGCCCCTACTAGAATCCCTAGCACCATACAATAGATAGCCAGCGCTGGGTAAGTCTTTACAAGGAGTGACAGTAGAGAAGAGATGCCAGCCATTGATAGAAAAAGTATGTACCAATGCAGATGTAGAAATTTCCGACACGTGGGAAGAAATCCCGACAGAAACCGACCAATCAGGTCGCCTACAGAGATCAGGGAAACCAGGAACGCTGATTGGTATTGTTCTATCCCGAGATGCTTTGCGCGCTGTGCGATGTGCACGACGGGAATGAAAAAGCCAAACCCTAACAAGCAGGTGTGTGCAGTTATGAAACAAGCTAGCCGACGATTGGTCAACAGAGACTTGAGTTCAGGCAGCATTGTCCGGCAATGACAACAGGAGCGGCCTGCTTTAGAAGTGTCAGTCGACTGATCTTGATGGGGCTCTGGGAATGACATTGTATTGGTGTACGTTTGCGTTTCCACGAGCTTAGCTGCTTGGTCGGTGAAACCTCCTTGATCTAATGACAACGATTTCTGTCCTTCATACAGATGGATCGGTCTCAACAAGGCCGCGAAAGCTGTGATGTTGAGCATGACTCCGGCAGCGATCAGGAACGACCCTCTCCACCCGTACTCCTCTATCAGGTACGTGAAGACGGGAGGGAACACCATATTACCTACACTAGCGCCAGACACGGCGATACCGTTAGCGATGGCCCGCCTCTTGTTGAAGTATTTCCCCACCAAACTTAAGCTCGTAAATGTAGCAAGGGACGACCCTATACCTGAAGAAAAATAACGATATATCATTTACAACACCGAGAGAAAGAATTTCTGCGTGAGTTTTCGTCAACAAGACAATAACACGCACATATACAGAACATAGTCAAGATGTTCACGCACCAACCAACACGCCTACAGTGATGTACAGGTGGACTATACTGGTTGAGAATGACGTCAGAATGCAGCCAGTCGCCGCCAGGACTCCGCCCACCATCGCCACCGGTCTGAAGCCGAACGTCGCGCTTAACATGACGCCAAGTAGAGCTAAAACGGTAGGTAAAAAAAGAAAATCAATACATTTGAAACCATTGAGTTGTTCAAGATCTATACTCTTAAGCTTGTTCCCGAAAAAGCACTCAATTTCACTTCGTCATCGAATGTGACCTACTCATGGTGAATGATGGATTAGTTTTTCTGAAGTGGGCTGACGTATTGATTAGAAGTCTTTGAGTAGACTTCCTACATATATAGAAACTGTAATATTACAGTATATGTGTTACATAGATTCTGTTCATCTTGGCTGAACATTGACAGACGCACCACATTTTGCTAATTATGTTTCGGTCCTAGGATAGGATACTTTTTTGGCAATCGCATGTATCTGACTGCAAGTAAGTACAGTAGGTTAGTATAATAATAGATCTTTGACGTCGTGAAAATTGTTGTTTCTTACTTCCTCCAAAAGTGAGTCCCAGACAAACGGAAATGATCCATGACGTGGCTGCAGCTGATTGGTCAAACTGCGTGGTGAACTCTTCGAAAAACACGCCGAATGATCGAATGACTCCCAAGCTGCAGGCTCCGATCATGAAGACGGCTCCAACCACAGCCCATCCCCACCCTCCATCTAAGGGCCTGGTGTAACGTACCGGCATCTGTAATAATCAAGTGTCAGACCACATTAACCACAGCCCATCCCCACCCTCCATCTAAGGGCCTGGTGTAACGTACCGGCATCTGAAATCAAGTGTTAGACCACATTAACCACAGCCCATCCCCACCCTCCGTCTAAGGGCCTGGTGTAACGTACCGGCATCTGTAATAATCAAGTGTTACCACATTAACCACAGCCCATCCCACCCTCCATCTAAAGGCTCTTTTGACCCCCCCCCTTCGTAATTTCAAAAAGGCTTGGGTTACGATCACCAAATTTGGAGGGGATGATGTACTAGTAAAGTTTTATATTTTCTGTAATTTTGGTATCGTTATGACGTAATATGACGTAATTATGACGTCATAATGTCATATTTTGGGCTTAAATCGTCAAAATATGAAATTTCCGCTATACTTAAATGTATTGAACAAAACGATGACAATAAAGGTTATCTTATTGGTGTCTAAGTCTGCCAAGTCTTTTGTTGCCAATGACGATGACATTGACATCTATATGACGTCAGAAAATGACGTCATTTGTCCGCCATCTTGGATCGACAAGCTTGAATTTTCTAAAATACGATTTTTTCCACATATAACCCCAAAACCCAATGGAAGTGGACTAAAAAGGTTCAAATGATTGTGTTTTGTAAGAAAATAAAAGATTTTGACGGAATTTGAGTAAAAATAACATGTACATGTATTTATCGTTGAAAATGGCATTGTCCGCCATCTTGGATTTTGACCCATGACGTCATCAAATTAGCATAAATTATGAATATCTAATTAGAAATGTAACTTAAAATTACACAGGATGTTAATGATATCAATAAACAAGTTTGATCTAGCTATAAAACCATGAAATCCCATAATTCAAACTGAAATTAGTAAATTTGGGAAAATATGCCTGTCAGAAACCCGTTACCATGGCAACACGAAAAATCACAAACTAAATTTTTTTTCGCAGAATTGTTGCCAACAATATTTTAGGAAAAGTCACCAAGTTTCGTAGTCCTAGCACACGTCGTTCGCCAGTTATACGACGTCAAAGTTGACGCGGGCACTTTTAGCCCCCCCCCCCGGTCTGGATAGGGTTAAACCTGACCATCAGTTCTATTCTCGATAAAATGAGTACGTTGTGTTTTGATACCTGACGTTCTCTCATACATGAGACCTTCTGCATTACGTTATCATCCGAAATGGCGAGTGAAACCCCGTACAACACTTTAACTTGAGATCAATCCACCGCCACGAATCCATGGAATCTAATCCGTATGACATCGCAAAGGAGCGGGATCGATTACCAATCACGCTTTATGTATAGTTAAGTTATTCAGGGTTTTTACAAACTGCTAATACTCAGTGAGACAGCTTTCATCATGCAAATGCTTCGTAGAGGCAGGGGGCGATGACAAACTGTTCTATACTAAACACCTACAAGTTTATGGTCTTCTGTTTGCTGTCTAAAGTCGCTCGCTGTATGAATTAAACATGGCATTTCTGGTTACCAGACCGTGACACGTCAAAAGAAGTGTGCTTGAGAAACAACAACAATTCCTTAAACGGGAAGCGTGCCTTGTTTGCTCACTATAGCGGTACCACTTAAGGTCACTTAACACTTCAACCGACCTTATCCGAGGCTATTGGGCCTATAATCTAATTCAACATAAGGCTACCACAATCATTATTTGTGCCCATATCATTTTTGTATTAGGCTAAAACATAAAGACGATAGATGCCATAAGTCTTTCCAGACTGAGGATGTTATACTGACCCCCACCCCAGATCAAAATGGCGAAAGAGCTAGCTTTTAAAGATCGAGCACCTTGCATTCGAGACAGAAAACGTTACAGTCCACAGAGAACTACAATGAAAGATACTTGTGTGGTATGTGATAACTTATCAACAAATGTTGATATTTCCAGTCTATTTCCTGAATATACAGACCTGCCTTGGTCGGAATTGCCAGCCAGGTAGTTCAAGCAACTAATTGATCGTGAATATAGTTCTCAAATCAGGTGCAGTTTCAACATTATGTTTGAATTTGGACAGCGAAAGAAAATCCAACCATGATTTCACTTTGACATGTCTACATACCTCAATGTACGGTGGGTCTCACAGTAGGTAGCCAGTCTCCAGCCTTGGGCGATGTGCACTAGTTCAACCAGTTCAAGATGGGTCAAAGGGCGAGAAGAACATCTTTAGGTCTTTAGAAGGATTTGGTAAAGTAATACACTACAACATCCTCTTCGTGGACGTAACTTAGAAATGGCAAACACCAGTCTGATGTAGCCAGGGACGACGTAACTTAGCAGGTGTGACATGGACGCATCGACCCATTTTGAATAGCTTTGAATCTTTAAAAATGAGAAATCAACGAGTGATCTTAGAACTATTCAGGGGTGCTAAGGAGAGAAGGCAGGACTTCATCAATAATCACGTATACTATAAACCTTAACGGGCTTGAAAGAAGAAATGAAAAGGAAACATTTGTTCTGGTCCTTACCCCTGTCGCAGAATCGACTCGTCCGCCCTTTGACCCTGTTCATCGATGCATGCAGTGTAAATATGGGGTCTGAGATCAACGTTCTAGTGAGTACTTCATTGACCGTATGTATGAGTTGGGTAGACTTTGTCGTTCCATTGTTCAATTCCATTTCTTAGATTGTTAGATGGTACAAGCATCAAGACATAATCTTAAAGTATACTAGCTGAATATTAGTCCGATTTAACTTGACGTATAACGTTAGAACTATTAGGCACTGAGTCACCTTCATACATCTATCCTTCACGCATTTTGCCGACATGAAGCACGTGTGCCAAAGATTATAGTCTCTAGATATGAGTGGCTGATTATTAGATTTTGGGTTCTTCCCGCCAAGAAACTTCTTTGTATTTATGACATTTATACCATCACCTGTTTGCCTCGGTTTCGTCACTGTGTTGGGGTCATAGGTCAACGTTCTGGTGGGTGCTTAAACTGAGTAACCTCCTTGCTTAAACTAATGATGGTGTTTTACGGTTAACAGTTTTGGGATTGGAATCAAGCGTGTTTAAACAGAGCTTAATATGGCCCTTTGATGCCCCTATGGCTTACAACTACCTAAGGGTCTGATAATGATGTTGAAGTGGCCTAGGTGGCCAGGATGCCAGCCGCGTTAGCTTTGGTTCGCTCCAAACGACTGTTACCCTAATCAGCTACAGCTAACGTATTCGAAACGGGAAAACCATTACTTCAACCACAAGTTCCCAGTGAGTTCATTGTAAATAGCCTTGAACCCTGAACTCTTGTACGATCTTTAATATAAACAACATTTGTCAACTTTACCGCTCTATCAATTTAGAGTGGTGGGCGCAAGGCTTAGAACACATTTCCAAAGCGGGGCCCGGCCGGGATGCTTTAAGAAACGAAAAATTAAACTTTATACCTAGAAATATACACAGATAATTGCCAGGAATTTTATTTTGACATTTTGTGTATTTTGATGTCTTTTATATCATTCTTTTTGCTCCCGAAAGCTGCCCGGCCGGGCCCCGCTTTGGAAATGTGACCTAAGCCTAAGGTCATCTCATTAGAGAGTATTTCATTGTCATTCCGACAGTCAACTTTTGTTGTAAAAGAAATCATGAAATAGACTAGATGCTTATGAAATACATTTTTTTTTCGTAGAATCTGATCGACGTTTTGGTATGAAATAAACGTCTCCAAACGTAGCCTTGTGAGACAAGGCATTGCTGAAACATGCATTAGCAATCTTCACATCATATTATACTGATGTTTCGATCACGAACTTTGAAATTTCTTTATCGTTTGACTTGACGACACTTGGATGGTCTCCGTTGGCGGGATCGGTAACCGCTGAATAACTCTCCCTCCCAGACACCCGGCGAACGTTCTCGTCCCCAAGGCACAACAAGATGGCGGCTATCAGTCCCCCTAGCACGGGCGCGCATCCGGCCACGATGAACGACATGTTGTAGTTTTCAGTGGCGTCGTAAAGTTTCCCTGAAATACAAACCAATTTGCACATATCGTTGACAATCTCTACAAGGAGCAGCCACTTGCCTACTACTGACACGTGTATTACTATTACCATCCAATGGGCTAAATCCAACCTAAAAGCCTACAAAACGGTTGGCATTGCCATTTTTGACACATCTACTTCGTTGAAACCAAGATACTCCATTGGGAAACATGTATCACTTTGTCACATTTAATCAGAAACTATTCATATATGTTACGTGCAAAGTGTTGAAGTAGATGAGTCTTATGGTAATAAATTTGCTTTTACCTGCAACTGGAGGTGCAGCAAGAATTGAGACGCTCATCAGTAATGTCACCAGTCCCACTGCTTCAGAGAGTCTTGCAATACCGACTAGATCCGCCAGGATGGTCAGTGCCATTGTCAGACTAGCCCCTACTAGAATCCCTAGCACCATGCAATAGATAGCCAGCGCTGGGTAAGTTTTTGCAAGGAGTGACAGTAGAGAAGAGATACCAGCCATTGATAGAAAAAGTATGTACCAATGCAGATGTAGAAATTTCCCACATGTGGGAAGAAATCCTGACAGAAACCGACCAATCAGGTCGCCTACAGAGATCAGGGAAACCAGGAACGCTGATTGGTACTGATCGATCCCAAGATGCCTTGCGCGCTGTGCGATATATGCACGACGGGAATGAAGAAGCCGAACCCTAACAAGCAGGTGTGTGCAGTTATAAAACAAGCTAGCCGACGATTGGTCAACAGAGTCTTGAGTTCAGACAGCATTGTCCGGCAATGACAACAGGAGCGGCCTGCTTTAGAAGTGTCAGTCGACTGATCTCGATGGGGCTCTGAGAATGACATTGTTTTTGTGTACGTTTGCGTTTCCACGAGCTTAGCTGCTTGGTCGATGAAACCTCCTTGGTCTAATGACAACGATTTCTGTACTTCATACAGATGGATCGGTCTCAACAAGGCCGCGAAAGCTGTGATGTTGAGCATGACTCCGGCAGCGATCAGGAAGGACCCTCTCCACCCGTACTCCTCTATCAGGTACGTGAAGATGAGGGGAAACACCACATTACCTACACTAGCGCCAGACACGGCGATACCGTTAGCGATGGCCCGCCTCTTGTTGAAGTATTTCCCCACCAAACTTAAGCTCGTAAATGTAGCAAGGGACGAACCTAAACCTGAAGAAAATAACGATATATCATTTACAACACCGAAAGAAAGAATTTCTGCGTGAGTTTTCGTCAACAAGACAATAACACGCACATATACAGAACATAGTCAAGATGTTCACGCACCAACCAACACGCCTACAGTGATGTACAGATGGACTATGCTGGTTGAGAATGACGCCAGAATACACCCTGTCGCCGCCAGGACTCCGCCCACCATCGCCACCGGTCTGAAGCCGAACGTCGCGCTTAACATGACGCCAAGCAGAGCTAAAAAATAGGCAAAAAGCAATTTGATACATTTGAATCCCAAGAGTTCTTGTTAAAGGTCTAAACTCTACCCCGTGCCAACAAAGTATTCAACGATTTGACCTTTCTCATGTTTACAGACCCGGTGATGAATATATCAGTTCTTCTGACGAGGGAACTGGTTAACATCTGCATGTGTTACATCTTGATATATGGACTGCACATGTGTACATTTTGGTGAGACGTTAAGTGAGTACAGAAAAGATCATGAAAAGGATATGATTCTTTGTCCTCGTGAAAATTTCTCTTACTTCCTCCAAAAGTGAGTCCCAGACAAACGGAAATGGCCCACGACGTGGCTGTAGCTGATTGGTCAAACTGCGTCGTGAACTCTTCGAAAAACACGCCGAATGATCGAATGACTCCCAAGCTGCAGGCTCCGATCATGAAGACGGCTCCAACCACAGCCCATCCCCACCCTCCATCTAAGGGCCTGGTGTAACGTACCGGCATCTGTAATAATCAAGTGTCAGACCACATTAACCACAGCCCATCCCCACCCTCCATCTAAGGGCCTGGTGTAACGTACCGGCATCTGTAATCAAGTGTTAGACCACATTAACCACAGCCCATCCCCACCCTCCGTCTAAGGGCCTGGTGTAACGTACCGGCATCTGTAATAATCAAGTGTTAGACCACATTAACCACAGCCCATCCCCACCCTCCATCTACGGGCCTGGTGTAACGTACCGGCATCTGAAATCAAGTGTTAGACCACATTAACCACAGCCCATCTCCACCCTCCATCTAAGGGCCTGGTGTAACGTACCGGCATCTGTAATCAAGTGTTAGACCACATTAACCACAGCCCATCCCCACCCTCCATCTAAGGGCCTGGTGTAACGTCCCGGCATCTGTAATCATCAAGTGGTCGACCACATTAACAGCAGATCATCACCATCCTTCTTATAAGGGGTTGTCTCACCATATCCTCCTCGGTACGGGGCATTTAGCCTTCATTAATCACAGCCCATCCCCACCCTCCATCTAAGGGTGTGGTGTAACGTATCTGTATGTAATAACAAGTGTATCATGTTTAACGCCGAAGTGACAATCTTCTTTCAATCATGATTATATCTGCACAATTGTTTTGGTCAAAACCGGTTTCGTACGGAAGGAGGCGAGGTCAAAACAGCTCGTAGTAGAAACATATACCAGTGAATGAGCCCCTGCCTTTAAGTTAGTTTACTGTCTCATCCGCTGTTCGAGAGTCCCATCATACAGACATACATGTTTTAGAAGGAAATGACGTGATACAAGCGCAAACCAAAAACTATCTTCGTGAAACGTGGGGTTTACTTGTCATTTGATTGTCTAATGAGACTGAACTAAAATTGGACTGCACTCCTTTTTCACGCGGCTTTCATAGGAAGTTTTCAAATCTATACATGTCAGACGGCCACTGTAGCGTTAATTATGTACATGCATGACTTTATCCTTGAATGAAATATCCCACAAAAACGTTGCCAATTTTAAATCTTACCTTTTGTTGGGGACAAACCAAACGAACCAGTCCATTGCCCGGGGCGATGTGTCTGCTTCGTGCAGGTCAACCAGTTTGGAATAGGCCGAAGGTTACCACACGGCCGGTGGATCGCTTTGATTTCTTCAAAAGGAGCTGGTAAATGTTGAACTTGAAATGCATTTAGGAAATGTACGTAGAGAAGGCGAGCTTGCGTCAATTACTTTGTACACTCTGAAGCTAATTAGTGTTTGTTTGGAAGGCATCTTGTTTCATTATCTTACCCACAATCACTGAATCGACTCGTCCATTCCTTGACGTCATGACCTTGTCATCAGTGCAGTAATAATGTTGGGGTCTCAAATCAATGTTGCGGTTGGTATTCTGGCTTTATCCAGTGTATAGTGTGTTCGTGACTTCTCAAATCTAATGCGAATGCTTAAGGTGAAACGCCGGATTTAGATTTTTTTATTGGGTGGAGAATTTCGAGCAATCGTCTCAAAATCATGCCGTGGGGAATGACGCAGTTTCAGCTCGATGTTAATCCTCTAGAGCAAAGAGTCTGCCAATTTTGTACCTCAAACATGGTAGAAGATGAAGTGCACTTCACTGTTGATTGCGATATGTATGCGAATGATAGAAATACTCTATTCAGTTATATAGAAAGTAGTTCCCTCATTTTAGACACATGAGTAGCACTGACAAGTTTATATTTCTCATGCGTTTTGACAAACCGACAATAGCGAAACCCATACAGTCCTACATTTTCACTATTACCAAGAAGCGAGAAGAAGCCGAACTTTTGTGTTAGACTAGATTTATGACACTTTTATGTATGTATATATCCTGACTTGTTGTGACCTGTACTTAGCCCGGTTGGGCAAAATTGTACAATAAAGGTCTTCATTCACTTTCATTCGTTAATCTTCTTTTACATGTACTAATCTACTAATCTAAGTGACTCGTGCTATCTGCAAGAGTGTTACGGTTTCTGGATAAGTGGTGTAGGTCTGGGCCCCTAGCAGCTTTCCTTGGAACTGCAGTGGCTTATGTGGGTCTTCTTGCTATAAACAACATGTGGGGAGTGGGGCTGGAATATGGGAATACTAGTATGTGCCAGAAGTGAGCAGTTGAACAAGAGTTCCCTGGTATCACCTCAGACTGAAGTTTTCTTTATCTCTGTTTGTTCGCAGTTCAAAATCATTGCCATCAATTACAGTTTAAAATATACCCACGACCAATGTAAATGTTATAGCCATTTGACGAATCTATATTATATGAGACCTCCGATCTCTAATGTTAAAATGCAATCATTACATAACCGTTTAAGTACATATACAGGCTTTCTCGGATAAGACTAAATCTTAGTTGCACTGCTGTTGAGCACACATAAAACATCCGTCCAGTAGACAATATGTATATGTAGCTGTTCTGTAATAACGAAAATAACGAATTGAACAAATAGTTTGTGTAGATATTCACAAGATATAATCTTAAACCATTTGGCAACAGCATACATGTTTGTGATAACCTCAAGACACAACATGTGCATGTTAAGAATAGAAATAGCTGTAGCCAAAGCATATCTATTAGAAAATGTTATCAAATACGTACGAGTACACGTAAACTATTGCTTTTATACGATATTGTGTGATATACTTCTACCTGGATAAGTACGCAACAAAGACAATGTAAACAGCATATTGCAGTTGGTGTGCTCTGGGGGCACGGTTTGCACATGTATACATGGATTGCTCCTTTTGTTACGACAGTTACCATCAAAGTACATAGTACATACTTTTAATTTTTACAGATACATCATTTGTCTTGAGTAGAAAATCAAGTGACAGGGGGAGGGGCATCAGCTCTATGGAACTTGTGTTGACTGAGATATATAATCTTTCTTTTAAGCTTTGCTAAAATGTTGTTTTCTTGGCCCCAAAATGTTAATGAAAAGGTCTATGGCATCTCATGATATGGAAAACCTTCCATGCCCCCCCCCCCCTCCCTTTCAGGAAAATGCATGCTGCAATCAGCAACGGTACCAATGCGTACCAATGAAACAAACGTCAACTGTTGCCTTGTCAGACAAGGCTTTGATGAAAACATTGGGAGCAAGATTTACAAAAACATGTTACACTGATGTTTCGATCACAAACGGCTTCAAAATTTCCTTGTCGTTTGACTTGACGACGCTTGGATGGTCTCCGTTGGCGGGATCGGTAACCGCCGAATAACTCTCCCTCCCAGACACCCGGCGAACGTTCTCGTCCCCAAGGCACATCAAGATGGCGGCTATCAGTCCCCCTAGGACGGGCGCGCATCCGGCCACGATGAACGACATGTTGTATGATTTAGTAGCGTCGTACAGCGCTCCTGTTGGAGAAAGAAGTATACAGGTTTGATCATTGTTGCGTAGTTCAATATCATCATCATCATCATCTGGGCGTGCTGATGCTCTCGAGTTATATTAGAATTAACGTTGTGTAACTGACTTGTCTTCAGTGAATTTATTTGCGTTAATATTCGTTGATTCTTGTTATATTACCATTTATTCTATTTGATGTCATTATCGATTGCTGTTATGTTGCATGTATGTGAGGGGTGTTCCCTAGGTATCTTTGAAAATCGCCAGCCAGGCGACGTGTACCCCTGGAATCCAGGGGCCTGGATGAATAAAGATAAACAAACAAACAAACAATATGGTAATAGTGTGCATACCAGCGACAGGTGGTCCACCCAGGATTGCCACGCTCATCAGCAGTGTCATCAGGCCCATGGCGTTGGAAAGCCTTGCAGGACCAACCAACTCCGCCAGGACTGTGAGTGATATGGACATGCTTGCTCCTCCCAGGATTCCATAGAAGATGCTGTAAGTGGCTAACGTTGCGTACGTGTTTGCCAGCGGTGACAATAGCGATGTAGTGCCCATGCCCAACATGGACAAGATGTACCAATGGAGAAGACGGAGTCTACGAGATGTCGGGAGAAACCCCGACGCTATACGACCAACAACATCTCCTATGGAGATCATCGAGATCAAGAACGCCGCCTGGTACTGCTCGATCCCGAGATACCTTGCGCGCGGGGCCATGTGCACGATGGGAATGAAGAACCCGAAGCCGAGAAGGAATACGGAGATTGTCAGACACACGAATGGAATGTAGGCCAAGAGTGACTTCCACTGAGCCAGAATCATCTTCCCAGGACTTCTAGGAGTTGGCGTTGCTGACTTCCCGTTTGATACGATTGCAACTTTCATGTCGTCGGTAGGACCAGCCCCCGCTGGTGACCCCATTTCAGAATCGTCCCGGGGCAAGCCTCTTTGCTCTGCGCCTGAGGACCCGTTGCGAAGCGTTGGCGGGGCGTTTGCTGGTGCTTGTGCGTCAGTCCCTAGTGACGGGACAGCCAACTGGATCGGTCTCAACAAGGCCGCGAAAGCTGTGATGTTGAGCATGACTCCGGCAGCGATCAGGAACGACCCTCTCCACCCGTACTCCTCTATCAGGTACGTGAAGATGAGAGGGAACACGATGTTGCCCACGCTGACACCCGAGAAGGCGATGCCGTTAGCGATGGCCCGCTTCTTGTCGAAGTACTTCCCCACCATGCTCATACTTGGGATGAACGCCAGGGACGAACCGAAACCTGGAGAGGACACAGCAGTTTTATTAGTTTTTATCAACACTACAAATATCATCTTTGATAACTGGATGTACACGAATGGATTAGTGGTCATAACAGATGCTGATTCCTTTGTAGTTATTTCTGAGACACTACGACACCATCCACCCCCGACCAGCACTCTGTCTTTCCCCTCCTCAATCTCAGCTGAAAAGCAAAGTAGACCTACAGATACAAGGTCTCCTCTATGACCAGAGCATGTAGAAACGATGTAAGAAAAACCCTAGACCTAGGCCTATAACTCACCTGTGAGAACCCCCGTGGTGAGGTACAGGTGAACTATGCTGCCCGCGAATGACGTCAGAATGCACCCAGTCGCCGCCAGGACTCCGCCCACCATCGCCACCGGTCTGAAGCCGAACATTGTGCCGAACATCCCACCGAAAAACGCTGAAAGGAGGTATTGTTTTAACAGTCATAAACAGCAGATTCAGTTTTTTATATATGTACTCTGATAGTATTACACTCTTACTCTTAGAATGCCCAGTTGCCGAAAAAGATTGATAAATTGCTTTTCTTTTTGCGGCAAAATCCTTTTCCTTCCAAATTATTGATCTGATTTGACAATACCTAAGTATCAAAGAAACCGAACCTACAAAGTGAATCCCAATCAATCTTATTTATGTACGACGTTCACCATAGTACCATGAAATCAAAGACTTGGACCATCAAATGTTTTTTGTTCTACTAATGTATCTCAAAATTCATTACCCTTTCTGAAACAAAATAATCAAGTTACCATCAATGAACTGGTGGGGATAGATAGACCTATAAATTCTCCATACCTCCTCCAAATGTTATTGCCATAGCGACGGAGATGACCCATGACGTGGCAGTTGCCGGTTGGTCGAACTGCGAGGCGAACTCGATGAAGAACACGCCGAAGGACCGGGTGACTCCCATGGTGCATGCGCAGATGACGAACACCGCCAGCACCACGGCCCAGCCCCATCCTCCATCCAGGGGCTTGGTGTAGCGCACCGTCATGATCTGTAAAATATAGGATCGGTGAATATTTTGCCAACTCACTTTTTTCCTGGCTGTCAGGTTTAACCTGGTTACCGGGAGCGCATACGATTGACCAAGTCTGTTCTAGTTTAATACACCTTTCTCACGCGGCGGCCATGATAGATCTAAAACGAGCTCGAGTTCAATGTGGCAAACAAAAGGCTGTCCATCATAATTAGCAGTTCGACCAATGGTAGCCTGCCAATTAGGAAATCGACCAATAAGTGAATGGCTGCAAATTCGTTAAAAATCTGCATTATTATGTTTTTATTTTGCATCTCTTAATGGACTATGGGGTCAGTCTACACTACTCTAAATTGCTACATTTTTCGGTGCATAACACTTCTTGTAATATTTATTATTCCATCTTATATCATGAAAATTTGTGTGGTTTGGGGGAAAACTAAATGGGACCTGATTTTAGAAATAAGTTTTGTCTGTTTGCCTCATTGACCTCTTCTTGGATCTATAATGGCCGCCGCGTGAGAAAGGTGTATTGCCTTACAAGGAGGATCACGACTTGTACGCATGCGCAGCGAAATGCACTGTGGGTATGTAAAAGTCGTGAACCCCTAAAGTGTAAACAGTTCCTATGCCTTCTGTTTGCTCATATGTATTATGAAAATTAAATACCAAATGATCAAATAGATAGATTCTTTCATAAGGGAAGAGAGGATAATGGAGAATTGTAGCTGAGTAAAAGAGCACGACAACATCGCGCTTTCTCGTTTGTTACTGGCGTGAAACATTTTGGGCACCGCTCTGCTGTTTTGTCGTTCTGGGCCTTCGTACTGTGCGCCGTTCGTTGGCTGCGATTCAAACTATCAATGCACCTGCATGCACGCAATATACACTAGGTTTATGCTGACTGTTTGCCAGATTTTGCCTCCCCACTGAAATGTATTTTACGGTTTGTCCCTACGTGACCGCGTAGCGTCATGACTTTTCCTGGAAAGTAGGGGGCGTTTCCTGGAACTTCGGTACCGATAGAGAGATAGCTACAGGAGCAGCGTCATAACGGCTAAGGTGGGGGCCTGATCGAGCATTATATAAAGTAGGTGGGACACAGGGGGTCCACAAATACGTCATGTGAAATAACGTCATGGCAATTTCGCGGTAAGGATGTGGCATTTCCTAGAATTTATGTAGCTATTGCGCAGCGGTATATTTGATTAATAACATGGGGGGTTCTTTAATACATGCATCAAGAGACAGAAGCCTCAATCTAAATCCGCTCAGTTTTATCAAATCATTCAAAAGATAAATTACCAGATACCATGATCATAATCTGTTTCGTACGCATGTACAATCTGAACCGATTCAACTGGCGAGGAAGGCAAGGTTTCATCGGTGAAAAAATAATGAAAATACTGAAAATTTCTCGAAAAGCCAAACAAGAAGCAAGCAGATGAGCTAAGTATTACATTTGATGAAAACTGGACTCTAAAAACGCACAGAAAATACTTTTCCAACTCACTTTTCCCCTGGCCGTCACGTTAACCCGGATACCGAGAGCTCAGACGATCGATTCTGTCTGTTCTAGTTTGCCTTATATGGATAATCACGATTTGTACGCATGCGCAGCGAAATGCACTATGGGTATTTAAAAGTCGTGGACCCCTAACTAAAGTTCTTTTGTCTCGACCATTGTCTCGAGTTGCAAAACAATGTCCAGACGTGGTTTGTTTATGTCTCAGGGGCCTTCACCTTGACATGTTACCGACAATGCATTTTGCTGCACATACGTCAGAAGACGCACCCGATACCATAACTTTCTTGGTGAAGGTTTTCTTATTAAAAGAAGGTGCCCGGGGCTGCCTTTGCTGCCTTTGCACAAAAATAATGATAAACATTCGCCTCCTCCTTAGTGTTAAATGGAACAACCCCAAGGGTATTGAGAACTGGTACATGTGGCACGTTCCACTGCCGGTACGTAAACTAGGATTAGGGGTGACGATGTCAAGGTCCATAAGGTCACCGGCAAGCCGTGAAACACTTTGAACATAACAGGTTTTGAGAGAAGTAAAACACAGCGTAGATACGTACGAAAGAACACATAAAGAACGCCAATTTGATAACGGCACTGCTACTGAGTATAATGAAAACATTTACCATCACGTAGTATCAAACTACATGTATATTGGTTGACATGAGGGCTAGAATTGGCTGGATGTACATCAGTTTAAGCAGCGACATGAAAAAAATTGATAAAACCACAATGGCAGACTGTGGCATACAGGTGCCATGTATAATAGCGTTCCTGACAGCATATAGACTGGGGTCATTATGACTAAGCACATCTCACTAGCGGCTGTTAAGACCTGTCATAGAGCCATATGCTTTATATTCGAATACAGACCCTTGTAGTACCTAGGCTTCTCCCAGAAGAACCATTAACACACAATCAATGGTTCTTTGTCGGAAGATTGGATTTGAGGTAATTCTATAGCCAGACTCGGTCTAACGCGTATGTTGCGTGCACGCGTATGTTAAACGTGCTTCTGCCATCACGGTTTGTATAGAAGACCCGGCTGCGTGCTCCAGTAACGTGCCAGACAACCTGTTCTGTCCTACATCCAACAGCCTTGAACTAAATCTCAAACCATGTCGACAGAGAGCCGGGAATACTCACTAAAACAACGAAAAACACAGCATTTTTCCTAGCCACATAGGAATGCGTAGAAGTATTGCAACAAACACTTATGTATATTTTCAGGATGCTGGTTCAAAGTCCAACGTAAAATTTAACGATCCCGCCACGTAGGAAACGGTTGACTGCTTCGGGCAAGATTTCTTAGGGCCGGGGCCAAGGCCATGCATGTCCCCTCTTATAGAGCGACTATAAATTAGTACACGTTCTATCCCAATCTTATCGTTCTTTCCGATACACAGGTATCATTACTATAGAAGGAAAAGAACCGCCAGATATGGAAACAAACATACGTCCACTTCTGACAGAACAATTAAGAAACCTTGGCCTACTTTGAACTCCGTATCTTCCTCGTAAATTTGTGATTACAACCAGGCTCTTAGACAGACAATCACTAAGCTGAGTTGGTCACAATTAGGAAGCAAGTCCTTCACACTTACGTAACCTTGTCTCATCTCTAGTAGTAGTCACGTACAAGTATTGTCCTAAACACACAGAACAATAAGCCGAGGGCTAAAGCCAAACGCTAGCGTGGACTGTTGAACACAAACCTGTCACGGGGTAGCAGATAAGAGGACTTACCAAGACAGTTGCCTCGTGGAATCAAAACAGTGTGGTGGTGACAGTTGAGTCTGAGCCCGCCGACTACGCAGCTTTGCCTCGCGAACTCAGCTAATTTTAGTCCGTACCCTTGGAGCGCCCAGGTGTCATCTGAGGCATGCCTGCCCGGGCCCAACCAGCCAGGTATAACCACGCCCCCGTGTGACCTTGGTTACACAAGTTGAAGTCCTGCCATCTGTGTGATATCAGTAAATAAACCCTCTCCCCTAGGTGTTATACATTAACCAGCATATAGCCTTGGAAGTGATCAGTACTATAAACAGAATTTTATCAAGTGTTTATCTCTGAAATAAGCCACGCCCCCTGTGACCTTGGTTATTGCCATCTGTGTGATATCACCCCCCCCCCCTCCCGATTTTGCAACAAGTGGCCTTGGAAGTGACAATTATAAAGAAACTACTGTATCAAGCGAGCCTTGGAATTAACAAGTGCTTCTGAATTTCACGAGAAAACAAAAACGACTCCCAGTCAGTTGACCCAGATATAATGTCGCACAATACAGGAGCAAGGACAGAGACAGAGTTGACCGAGCGG
Source organism: Branchiostoma floridae (assembly GCF_000003815.2). Lineage (NCBI taxonomy): Eukaryota > Metazoa > Chordata > Leptocardii > Amphioxiformes > Branchiostomatidae > Branchiostoma > Branchiostoma floridae. Next base: position 920,263 of record NC_049986.1, read on the forward strand.
TCGTTGAACTGTGGCAACTGTCCTAATACTAGTATCTCTGCGAAGTAGGTTACGTTTTGATTTTTAAATGACCGTGAATGAAATGTTCGTTTTATTGAACTGGGAAGCTTTGTCCTAATGCTAGGGTCAGATTTCCCACCCGGGGCCCGGCCGGACTGTTTGTGGAAACGAAGAATTGAAGATTTTATCAAGAAATACAACTTATGCTCTTTTCGTTCCCCCAAACTACGGACAGGGCTAAGGATAGCATTAAACGTGACCTTAGCATCGCAAAGTAGAAGCACCCTTATCATGGCAACAAATTCAGGTGTCTTTCTTGTGGAAAAGGCTTCCATGCTGGAAGACAAAAAGGAAACAGCACAAAAATAGAAAGCCCGATGAAAACGCATAAAAACACTTTAAAAACAGTCAGAACCAAACCTCTGCTTGGAGAGTAAGAGTCTGCTAGTTCCCGCAGTTTTATACCAAGTAAACATTCGCAAGTTGAAGATAAAAAGCAGACGGTCTGTACATGTGTATCTAGACTGTATCTTCTTCCCTTTTGACTTACAAATTACACTCGTCTTTTTGCTAGCCCATTTCTGTTTAGCTGGAGCACCCCTCCCCACCTTGCCTCTCCAAGCATTGGAAGTGCTTGGTCACGCATGCTGGTAAACACACAGCTAAGTACACCCGTACAACTGTTGCTTCACATTTCAACATCACCTTTTGTACTCTGGCATGAGCGTAACGCTATATTGATTATGACTGGGGTTTTGGATTGTCCACTGACGCATTGATGTGAACTCTGTGTCAAGTCATGTCTGGAACGTACGTGGTCACACGTTCGTGTAATGTAACGATTCTGTACGCCATCAACGAACTGAAACATCGTTCAGGCTGAAGTGGATAGGATGTAGTGGGTGGAAGACAAGTCCTCAATTTAGAGCTACAAGTGCGCTATTATATACACAGTGGGTTTTGCGGCTAAGTTGTATTTCTTACGAAGAAAAACAAACGCTCCTTGACTACGTTAAGTGGATTTTACGTAAGCTCTGCGTGGACTGGTTGTCGGAGCACATGTTACGTGAAGAAGGTTATATATTGATTCTGCCTTACGGAATCAAAACAACTTACTGGGCGTCATAATACGTTTTGTCTGGATCGATAGCGCGATGTTGAGCCAGTGATAAAGAAATAAATAAAGAAGAGAGCAGTCATTGTGAATAATTAATGAGCGAGTAATGCCTCATGTCTTCAATAAAAAAACATTCATCGCAAAATATCAAGTTTAGAGTGTAATGCCCAGTATGCAAATAATCGGGCTTTAATCTGGAATGTAGATGTTTACGATTCTATTTCTGTCAACTTATAGATATTGCCATTCTGCGTGCATTAAATTAGTACCGTTGGCAATGACACATACAAAATAATGGTAACAATACTATAGCTAACATTCTACTTTGATAATCAAGAAATCAAATACATAATTTCTTGTTTATGGTTTCGCCGTTATGATTTTGAAATTCTAGCAAACCAGGTGAACAATTTTAAAATATTAGAACTAAAACACACCTTACCCTATCTGAGACAAAGACCAATATCTTCCATGTACTGCTAACATGTCCTACTCCAATATCCGCATACGTAGGTATTTGTACATTATTCCAAATGTGAAACCTGATCACCCACACATAACTGTGCTGTAATCCTTATAATGTTATTGATGAAATTTTGTTGTACATATCTGTATGTAGTACAGTGGCCATTGCCATACCAGGGCTCGAAATACTGGGTGCATGTGCACCCAGGTGCACCCAAAATTGGAGCTGTGCACCCAATTATTTTTTGTGGGTGCACAGGGTGCACCTAAATATTTTCTTAGGTTTATGTATGTAACGTTAAAGATATTTAAGTATACTAGTATACATCATATTCTTGACATCTAAGTGTTAGAAAGATATAAAAATGTCTGTCATGGTACTTGTTTAAGAATTTGATAGCTTGTTACTAAGTCTTATTATTGGTTATTACTTAAATTTAAGTGGTGCACCCAAAAATTTTTCGGTGCACCTAATTTTTTAAGCTGGGTGCACCAGTGCACCTTATCCCAAAAATGAATTTCGAGCAATAAAGTTCATTCATTTCATGTTCAAGCTACATGGTAATATTAATATTCAGCACGGAAGCTACGCAGACTGCTTGCCAATACGTACACGCGCGCTCTACTCAATATGTTCACGCGGATGCTAACGTTACCTGCAGGACGTTAACCTTTAATAGCGGCGTAGCTGTCTAGGCGCGTGCATTTGGCAGGAGGGACGTATCGCATGATGTTTCAGGGGAGGCGCTGAAATTCGTTGTTTACTGCGTAGAATATATTCTTCGTGCCTTTGACATAAAATGGAGGTATACAATTGTCATCTCCCTTTCTGATTGGCGACAACAAGACATTTCAATTGAATACATCATCATCAATTGAAGACCAGTGGTCGAAATACTTTTTTTCAGTGTTCTGCAATATTGCTTCTGCAATTAGGAAATATCTTCTGCAAACACACAGTCAAGCCTCTACACAATCCTTCTCAACCTAATAATGCCTTGCATTTAAATCATATCTAGTTTTGCAATGCGTAGCATTACTGTGGTTTTTATTCTCTCACTCTATTTTTAATTTCAGTTAGACAAATTAAAGCAATGTTGATACTTTTTGTGTATTTGACATAACATGGAGCTATCCAATTGTCATCATCTTTCTAACCATAAGTTATTTCAATAAAATTTCAATTGAAGACAAATCAAGGCAATGTCGAGACAAGGTAATAGTATGCTAATGAACCTCCTGTTATTTTTCAGTCGATGAGTGCTGTCTGTCTGGCCGTCTAAAAAATCCACCCAGTCGCTTACGTAGATTCTATATTATGTATCCCTGGGTAGTTTGACCAATTCGGTCGCAAATCCCCATTTTTAAACGTGCATCACATAGCTGTCGCCATGGTGTCACTTTAGGTCATTGCCCGGTCACAACTGTCGTGCCTTAACCAACTGATGAAAACAAGAAGACATCCAAAAAAGCTACAACATAGATACGACTATTCTCTCCCGTTAAGGCTTAGGTCACATTTCCAAACCCGGCCGGGCAGCTTTCGGAAGAGAAAAGAATGATATAAAATACGTAACAATACACAAAATGTGAAAATAAGATTCATGGGCATAATGTATGTGCATATTTCTAGGTATACATATTAATTTTTCTTTCTTTAAACATCCCGGCCAGGCCCCGGTTTGGAAATGTGACCTAAGCCTAAACAGTGCATAACAGGTATTTGCAATTGCATTATCTAACAATACCCTATCCCCATGATGTTGTGAAGAATATGATGACGGTGTACATTTAACCATGATGAACTACAGAGAAACTGATATAGACAGCTAACATTTTACCCAACACAGGCCTTCATAAATAATTACACGTACCTCACTTGTACCTTGCCCTTCTCCCTTTCAAAACATCGCGTGTAGCGACTGCGAATGCAGCAAAAACAATGCCCTAGTCTGCGCAGCAGGCAATATATACCGCGGGCGGTGGTAGTGTTTCACCGTCTCAGGGAAAAATCTTTCCTGACCCGAGGCTTTGCAAAATATGCAGGCAAACACAACAAAACATGCTCGGCTTAGGTAGACTCAGTGGATATAGGGCTCAACCGGAATTATATATCTGTATACACGCGATCACACTCTTCGTTCTAGACATCGCGTGTTCACGTTTGCGACCCAAAAAAGGACTAGCCTCCTTCACCGGCCTCTCTGGGAAGCTTGGCAATTTTTTTTTTGGGGGGGGGGGGGGGGCGGTATGTCGATTCGCGATTTTTATCCGGGAATATGCCGGGAAAGGAATATATGCCCGGAAAGGAATATACACCGGAAAGCTTGTACGGGCTAGGCGAAATCGGCTTCCCAGTAGGCCTGCTACTCTTCGGTATCTACAAACGCAATAATGATTAAGAATGCCTTTCAGACGGCCAATTAATGTATTCGCGAGAAGTTATTCACACTGCCGCGAGAAGTAATTCACACTTCAACGTTAATAGAACTCG
>NC_049986.1:924438-927650 GCF_000003815.2 Branchiostoma floridae
AGGACGACCCCAGCATACACCTTCTCGGTTGGTTCACAAGAACTTGATAGACTCCATTTTGGCAGTTGTTCCTCCGCCATTCGAAGTTTCAGATTTATGAGTTCAAGAGTGGTAGTTGAAAATACAGGGGAAGAAACAAACTTCATATCATACCTTGGACGATACTGGGGTCCGCGAAGATCAGAGAAGTCCCATGTTGTAATGACGAGTTATGTCTGTCTTGCTGGCGGTGGAATCGGTCTTCCAATCGGTTGAGCTGAACTTGTTTTGTAACGTCGGATCCATGCACCTTCTGTCAAGTCTGTGAAATGAGAGGGCGAGTCCATTTAGAAAATCAAGGGGTGCGAGCCACCTATGTTTTATACTCAAATGAAGGAACAAATATGCATATTGATGGGTGTGAATCAGCCTAAGTTATAGTAAGCCATTGGTAAACCTGAAAACTATGTTTACGAATGAGATGAACATGAATCAAATGGATCAAAACGTGTGCAATGAAATCGAAGAGGTTCTATACATTCGTATGATAGATATTGGGTAAAATGTATCTATGAAAACTTCTTTGTTTGTCCTCCCTCTTTGAGTGAAATAGAATAGCCCAAAGCACCCGCTGTAACCAATCAGGGCCCATGGGGAATGTGGGACGTGAGGTTAACTGAGGACACGTCCTCTATCGACACCTCGGCCGTACAGCACGTACGAACCGGTGGATGGGACGCCTCCTGCATACCAAATGTCGTGATAAAACATTCCGTGGAAAATGTCATCTCATGCCTCGCTTTTCTCAAGCTCCAGGGGTATCAATCATACTGTGCATCCCGACTGAAGTGGCACAATAAAAACTTAAGTTATACTTTTGTCTAGTAGACTATTTACAACAATAAATTAACAAGTGGCCATTCTCTGTTTAAAACTGTAACAAACGATGTAGAACCAAGGGTCCATCTATCAATAAAAGAAACAAGGCTCAATAAAAATCTTTCAACTTTTATTGGCCACAAATCTTGACGTTCTATTGGCTCATAAAACGTGGGAGGTAGAGAAACATGCTTAACGTTATTAGCGAGAGTTTGCGAGTTATATGAGTATTTTTTTTTTTGCGAGGGTGTATCGTCATGTGAGTGCTTGATTGTCTATTAGAAAAAAAAGGAGAACAAAATAAACTCTTTCATTTGTCCGCTAAATAAAACAGCCGTTTGACATGGTTGGCGCCATTCCCACTGTATTTAAGGCTTAAGTTCATTGGGTCTATATCAAGCGCATCTGCGTTACAGTCTGTACGTTAGACCAATCAATTGGAAGTTCACATGCCAGGATCTTCATATTTCAGTACCGTTTATATAGGACATAGTATTTGTATGTGGGCACACGCTGAATATGACTGTTGCCTTTCCGAGCCAGACAGTCTTTAAATATCTATGCATGATAACAAGTCTCTTCATACATACAGTCTCTTCACTCGAGCTCAAGCATAGCGCTAATGTATATTTGGTGAACTTGAGAAGTGACATTGAATCTCTGTCGAAGCGTATGATCTGATCATCTATAGCAGAATTTCGTTGCAGCACGCAGAATTGCATTACGACAACGCGATGCGTGGTTACAGTCATGCCACGGGACATGCGGTCTTGGTGATGGATCAGTAACACCGCCCCCCCCCCTCCTTATTTCTAGGAAAAATCGATAACGATTGCCGGCGGTAACAAACCGTCAATAGACCGTCATCTCCCCGCTACTCCTCCGCAACATCACGTGATGATTCCCCGTCAGGTCATGTGAGGACATCGCCCGGTGACCGCGCGGGCGTTGAACTGGGAGGGTTTGAACATGTTATGGCTTTGACATATGACGGGGGTACTGATATAGCTTTTGAGTCTAAATTTGTGAGAAGTTTATTTGGGTGTGCTGGCTGTACACTTAGCACTGATACTGCAAATTTGCGGATGCTTCATTTCACTGCATTGCAGCAATGAAACTACAACATTTTGCCAGAATGCACGCTGCATGGTTGCAACTAAAGTACTTTTGGGCTTCTTTTCACTACGCTGAACAACATGAAATGCAAACTTTGCAAAACAAGAGGAGATTTGTTGACTGATTAATGAGAATATTCTGTCATAGTAGTTTTTGCAACGTATACGTATCTCTTGTCCCGGACATGATACGGTCTTGACATTTGGGTGGCAGATACTAGTAGCTTTTCACGTCAGTACAAGGCGGGGTGAGGTTTGAGCTTCCTAGTCTAACATTCATTTTTGGAACTTTTGCATTGCAAGGGTATTTTTGTAAAAAACATTCCAAAGAGAATAACTGAAGAAAGGAACGACGTGTTTTCGGCATACAGGTAGCTCAAACAAAGATGTACATACAATTTCAAATATATGCATATTATGAACATGAGGAATAATTTACAAAATTGATGAGAAGATTGTAAGATTATACTGTTTTCCATAACTGGACTTCGATAAACGAAACAGATATAATTCATGACAAGTGGAACATAAACAGACACCAAACATGCAAATGAATGATTGCATAATTAATACAAAAATGGCAAAACCACTGGTAAATGATGGGAACTTTATACTTGTGGCAAGTGTTAGGTAGTTGAAGGTAAACATCGCATGCATAAATTATGCAACTGTATAAGTCCTTCTTGAAATAGTTGAACTGTAACCAACACAGATGAACTTTCAAGTTAACTGTATAAGTCATTTGCTATTTTTTTTTCACGGAGGTTTGACGTCGCCGAACTCTCGTTCTATAATGTTGACATTTCTATGCAGTGGTGATAACCTTTAATGCACAATCCTGCTAAGCCCTCGGAGGTAGAATAGTATTCCTAATGGCTTTACGTGCCGGCGTAATGATATATAGACTCTTGACTACCGTGCAGAGGTTAAGCCGGAGTATCTGCTTGCAGCAAGTATCGGGCTCATGCCTAGGGAATTTGTATTTAGCCTTCTGCCTATTAAAGTAAAAACACTGCTTGTCCAATCTAATGTAGGCTAAATATATCCATTATGCACATTGAAAGACAAATGTCCTCGTGCATTTCAGTTTACTTTGCTTAACTGTATTGTAACATGTCTCACTAGAGTTTTGACTAGCCTAAAAATTTACAAGAAAAAAATATAATCCCTACCTACCTACTTACCTATTACTACTAGTACCGACCCTATTTTTTCCTGACTGAAACATAAAACACAACA
>NC_049986.1:927750-931471 GCF_000003815.2 Branchiostoma floridae
TAGTTTTCTTCACACTGAAGGTTCTCAGTTATCAAGCGCATATGTAGTTTTCCGACCTAACTTATCATGCCTCGTGACAGATGAAGTATTACGTGTCAAATCGTTTAATATCGACACGGCAGACCGGTGCGGCCACTCGCGGTGACAACATGACGGCCTTGTCCGATTCTCGGGTCGTCTCACCAGGCAGGCTCCCCGGTATGTGTTAGGCTGTCTGGAAAACTACGAACTGTGTCACTTCTCAGGTCCACAACTGGGGCAAAAACGCAGAGATAGGATCTAAAGGTCGACCTTGTGTAGGAAACGGAGACTGAGCTGGGACATTCGTGTATCGTGGGGGATGTGTTCATTCTATGTCCCTTAGACCACAGCAAGCACATTTTATGAAGAAGAAGAACTTTATTGCGCGACAATTGTAACAGGTACAATGTATGACAATCTGTGTATACATGGGAGTTGAGCTATTTACTGTTGGGAGAGTCTAACATCTAAACTAGTAATCTAATCTTATATATATTATGCAAGCTAATACATGTACTTCAAAACATTATGTCAATATTGCACTGTCTCGTTTTTCCAAGGTGTTCTGCAACTTTATTTAGTCATGGCTACCTTCCTAGTGTCGCTTCTACAAGTATGATTATGTTTGGATATTTTGGTCTATCTGACCATCCCCGAAGAGAGAAAAAAAATCTTCTTTTTTTTCAAATCAGGCAAAAGCTAATAAGCGCGCTGATTTCAGCCATAATTTTTTTTTTTTGCTGTCAGTGTGGCCTAATGGCGCTGTGTAAAACCACGGCCTGATTAGTTGGCGTACGTATGTACACATTCTCCTACGCAGAGGGAGACCAAAGCCGTCTCATGGCGTTTGCGAATGACGTGTATAGGGTTAATGTACACAGTTTGTATCTGATTATCTTCCCGTAAATGATCGGATTTACATGGAGAAAGCAGTATGAAATTGCTTGAGCATGTGTCGACCGGCTATTATCGCCCCCATATGCTTTGTAATGCTATCAACAACCCTAACATACATAGCGCCTATGAATATCCATTTTTCATCGCGAATTTCAAATAATTTTGACGGTAATGTTTACACACCATCATTAGAAATACATGTATGACATTTTCCCCAGAATTCAAACGTGATTATGCTCCAAGTGAGCCTTTGTTGTCGACTTTAAAGCCCAACCCAAAGGTCACAGGTGGGTACTGTCAGTTGTGTTTTGTCAACTTGTTTACGGTTGCCGGAACACCGTGTCCTTGAATGAACTGTCGGACAGATTACACTATCATTATCCTGTGTAGGGAAGCTCGGCTGACCTAAATTTGAACACTGTGTGTCAGATTTTAAAGTCGGCTTGTTTCTGTTTACTTTGTAAACAGTTCAGTAGAGGAATTGTAGTCTCCGTCCACAAACGTTGAAGTGAAGTGTTAATCATTGACATAGTACAAGTGTCAAATGTATACACGTGCGTGTGCCCCCCACCCCAAAAAGCACACGTTTCTTCACACTAAACCGTTTTCAGTTGTCAATGCTACATTTAGCTTCCTGTTCAATGTGTAACAGGTGAATTGTTACGTGGCAAACCGTTTAATGTCGACCGCATATGTTAGATATGATATGCATTTATTAATGCATGAGCCCAACATACACGCCATTTTCAATGAATGACCCTGAACCGAACACAGAAAATTGTGGCGACTTGCTCTAAAACAACGATGTCAAAATATCAGATATTACGATTAAAATCATCACAACCAGACATGTTCAGAAACACACACACACACACACACACACACACACACACATTAACATAAGCATAGTCCCTTTCCCAAAACTTTACCGTAACTACACACTACAGTATATGATCCATATTGCAACAGGCAAAACTTGGTTCATAACGTCCTTGGTGTAGCTTGACTTACAGCCGTACAATTTTCAGTCGTTTAAGTCATCCAGACGGTACTAAATTGCTACACAAGTACTGTCTTACCATTTTGAGAGAAGAAAAAAAATATTTACCCGACTGTTCCGTGGTTGGGACGCCTTGAACTACTACCAAAGATTGCCTGCTTCACGCCAAGGTGAAACGTACCCGTGACCACGTAACGTCTATTAGTACTGTATCATACTATGGAATGAAAGGTCAACGGTCAGAGTTCAAGGTAAGAACAAACATGACACTTTGTTTACATCAGCCACGCCCATCCCTGTCAATTGATAAGCTAGCATGTTTCCACTGTCCAACCTTCCAATAGGAAAGCCATTTTAGCAAAACGTAGGCTTTTTTTAATGTATTATATTCCAGAACTGTGTATGTGTATTTGTATTTGTATCGATAAGTTTTAAATAAGCAGTAACGCATTTCTTGTATAATACTTGTTGTCAGCGGTTACTCGGTGATCTCTATCGTAAATATGCGATTTTTTTAGATTGTTATGCCTCCCTGCTTTGCAATTTTTCAAACAAAAATTGAAGAAACGACACCTCTGTCCCTGGCAGTCCCATGTGTTTTCACTTCACTCAGCCACTCGCCAGTCCCTATGTGGGTGGATGTCACGTTGCTGTTGGATGTGAAGGTCGTTTGAATATGTTACCAACGTATTTGACATTGGCGAACGTCTACATGGAATTCAATAGCACGTAAGGTAGCTACTAGCTATCAGACCACTCTTAACTTCTATAGACTGCATTAAATAGTGTGCACGAAATACCATGATATTGGCGGTGAGCCAGGAGAGAGAATTAATGGTATGTTATCGGGAAAACTAGGGCAGGTCTGACAGTTTCATCACCGTCGTTTGCAAGCTATCAAATCAATTCGTGAGCTACGAATCCTTCTTTAGACTGTTATATTACCCCATTATACTGTACAAATGTCTAACAGAAATTTGTTCAACAATAGACGACACACAGGGGCTTTCATTCCACGTGCCAAATCCTGTGGGTGGATGTAGATGCGAAGGCGGGCAGCATATGTTATGTTCGTACTTGACATTGAATAGTCACGTGTACAAGTAAGGTAGCTATCAGACTAGATCACGTTCAACCTCTCTTGACCGGGCGCTGCCGTTAGTGTGCAATGTATTATACCTGTTGATATACATCTGCAGCCGCGGTGAACCAGAATGATGGATTGAAGATTAGAAGGGAAACTAGGACGGTGTTGACAGCTTTAGCACTGTCGTATGTAAGCTATTAAAGATCGTTAAATCGCTGCAATTTTCTGACATTAACACGGAGAATTCAGATGGTTAATTCTCAAATTACGACGCTGCCATCAGAGATAAGTTGGAAATAAATCGAATTGGGCGTAGACAATAATAAATCCTCCATAACACAACGAAACACGAGGGACGATTCGTTATCAATTAGTTTCGAGGGAGGGTAGATGAATTGAGTGAACATTTACCAAAAACAACCAACGGTTTCGAAAGAAAGCAACAATATACATACACAAGGCTACGTCGATGAAGGCTTAGACTTCCAGGTAATAAGATACAGTAATTACTCAAGCAACTGCATATGATTTTGGTCCAATTACTCAAGCAATTGCATATGATTTTGGTCCATTACTCAGCAATTGCAACTGCATATGATTCGGGTCCAAAATCATATCCAGTTGCTTGAGTAATTGCTATTTGACGTATATACAAAGCTGGCTGTAAACGGAGAAGGTTGAATAATACAAAAAAATATATTTTTCTTGAACAAATC
>NC_049986.1:931915-941674 GCF_000003815.2 Branchiostoma floridae
GATCCTGTCTTGTGGCTTAGCCACGTGACGCCACCGGCACTGAGTGAACCCATTTCTGTGTCAGTGAACGGTGAAACGAAGGTCGCGGGGGGAGGGAATGTTAAGCTGGGGGAGGCAGATAGCGAGATGTGCACGATATAAATCAAACATAATCTATTAATTATAAAGATAAAAACACTTGGGGCAAACGTTTATAGAGATGGACGCTTGATCCTCGACAAGTTGTATAACATATGGAATTTGTTTCTCGCTATCAAGAGCCCCGTCCACCCCGAAACTTGTAATTCAGAAATAACTCACTCACCATACACACTTACGTACACACACACTTACGCGCACACACACACACACACACACACACACACACACACACACACACACACACACACACACACACACACACACACACACACACACACACACACATACACACACGCATGCACACACACATGCACACTGATACTATAGAGGTTGTGCTTACATCCACATTGCATTTTTTTAGAATCCCTGACGCATACGAAAATTATTTACAGGATAGATGTATCACAAAATATATTACACAAAAATATATGTGGCAACACAACTAACAGAAAGTGCAACGCACATTTTTCTTGTCTTATTCACCCCTGTTATCTCTGTGAAGTAGATCGGACTAGGACCAAAGAGCGTAAAAGGCCGAGGCGTAGCTCCGTGAAAAAGAAATGCAGCTAGAGCCTGGGATTTGTAAAGCGCCACTAGCCCTACTGCATCGGTACTGCACTTACATGAAAATTCCTCACATTTTTTAATACGATACAATAAACTTAAAAAGTGAGATACTAATATATATTATATATATCGAATCTTTTACATATTATCCCATGTATCATCTATATGGCCTATATAGATATATAGATCTATAGATTTAGAGTTTATGTACAAAATACTATATTAAATTGGTATGTTGATATTCATATTTCACAGTTGTTATGAACTTGATTGAACCCAGTTATCGCTTAGCACCGACTGTGAACGATGTCTCCCCACAGAGCGCGGCAGTGGCTCGTAGGATGGAGTTTTGGTGCGCTGGGTTTCTCACTCCCATCGTCCTTAGCGCGCGGTCATCCAGCTCAGCCAAGATGGCGCCGTCAACCCCCTTCTGTCGGAAAGTTTCCGTGTATTCATCCAGTCTCAAGGACTGAAGAAACTCTACAACGTCCTCCACTGTCATGTGGTATACTTCAGAGTCTTTGTTTCCTGTTGAGATGTCAAGAAATTACATTTCAGTAAGAAAATACACCGAGCTTGAAAACTGTTTATTGTACAGAAATCGGTAAGTAGAATATCAATATCTGTTTTATCTGATATAGAATACGTTATGTATTCAATTTTGACTCAAAAGTTTCTGGAAATGCAGAGTGTTTACTCACCTATGGTGTTGACGTTGATAACGCAGTCATTTCCAGTTTGAATAACGATGTTCCCAACTCCAGTTACACCAGCGTTGTTCACAGCGGCACTGGCTTTTCCGCTTGTTGGCAGCGATTTGGAGTTGGCTGTGGAATTTAAGTCAAATGTTATATTTATTCAATAACGCGAAAACTATTATACCAGATGACAGAAAAATGATATGTATAGAAGAAACTGTGTTCCAAAAAGAGAATGCCAAAAGAGAAGCAATTTCTACCAGGAGTGGGGTTCGAACCCACGAAGACATACGTCCATTGGAACTTAAGTCCAACGCCTTAACCACTCGGCCATCCTGGTAAGCATATCACCGGAGTTGTTACTAACGCACTAGTAAGACTTTCGAAGATAATCGACTAACTTTTCGATTTTTCGGTCAAATATGTCATATACTTGTGATTTTTTTAGACTATACAATTTTACTGCAAAAATTGGTTAGGCCAAGTACATTAATACCGACGTTAGGGTTAAGTTGACAGTATGTATGTCTTACCTTCTTCCTCTGCTCTCAGAGGAGAAACTAAAGACGTTCTGAAGAAAGAGGTTCCTCCGGATCTCGGGCACACCATCATATCTTCTTCGGGAGCTGGCTGGTCTAAGATCTGGCCGGGAAAACGGTACCTACGGAACAAAAACGCTGTTTTGATAAGGTCATTTCAACATCAACAACTGCACGATTTGGACCTATGAAAATGTACAAGAAAGGCCAATCGTGCAAGCGTGATCGGTGTTGTTTCAATGTGCTGTGATCAAACATGTCATTTTTCATGAGTTGGGATGGCTATAGACAGTATAAGTCAAGGTTGACCAAACAGTCGCAGTTTCACAACAAAAGAGGTATGGACGCACCTGTCACCAACAGCGTTGTTCTTGACGCAGTGCGGACACGTGACAAAGGAAGTGTGGGTCAGTCCAGGCCATTCCTTCATAAGGTTGTCCAGCTCTTCTTGAAGCGGAAGTAGGGCCTTCCACATCCGGTTGACGTCGATGGTGTCAGCCCTGGTTGTTATGACGATGTCGATCTCGTCATTGGGGTTGATGACGTCAAATCGTGAGGTCAACTGTGTTCCGGGGGCGTTCTCGTTCCCAGAGTCTCCTGAGCGGCGCAGGGTTCTCTGGACCAGGATCTGAAGGTCGCCCTTGCAGGCCATGACGCCATCTTTCCAGTCTTGTCTGTAGGTCACGTGCGGATGGATTCGGACACAAAGACGTTCAAACAGTCCCGGTGGACAAAAACCCTTCAGTGTGTGACCTAGTTCGATTTGATCTTGGCTCTCAGAGATTTGTGCTGGCCACACTTTGTTGTAGGTCTTTGGAGGGCTACTCTGGAGGTATGACGGGAACCGATACTGTTGATCCGTACCAAAGATAGCGGCTGTTGAAGGGCTGACCGGAACAGGGTAGCAAAGACCGAACTCTAACAGCAGATCCATCACAAGGTCCGACTGAAGCATCACGGGACTGTCGGAGAGGAGCATGTGGATCACATCACGTGACAAGAGGCCATTTTGGAGCAAGGAGGTTTTGACTCTATCCAGCTCCATGCTAAGCATGTCTTCAAATCGTGGGTTATCGACGCTGAACACCGAATCGGTGTCGTAGTGGAACAAGCCCTTGAAGATCTCAACTATACAAACAGGATCTGGGAACACGTGATCACGAAGAGCCTCGTTTTCACTGTAATGCAAGATGGCGCCCTTCCGGTGAAGGTATCCAACCGCAGTATTCATGCTTATCTCCGAGGTGAGACCAACCTCCGATGCAATCTGTCGACACACTGACCTTGAAACTGAAAAGCTCTTCTCTTTTCTTAGAGATTCAAGTCTTGTCTCTAGATCAGCCCATGTCTTCGGCAGTACTCGGCGTAAGTCTGGGAAGGTGGAGGTGTCTTCCAACACCCTTAAGATTTCAGCTCGCAGTGCGTTGACTCCCTGAAGACCCTCTGCCGAACTCAGCGGGAAGACTCGGGAGAACTTCAGCGGTTTGGAGTCATGTAGTTCCGTCAGGCGTTTGATGTATCCGTCTTGAGTGGAGTTTGAACTGTCGCCGCGGACGCCTTGAAGCTCCTTGGTGATCTTTCTTATTTGTCGGTCAAGATCCTTCACGTGATTTTCTTGCATTTGGCCAATTTGTGTTTCGATGTCTTCACATTTCGTCCGAATTTCTTCTACGTCTTTTATCTGGTCCACGTGTGTTCCCGCCAAAAGGACGTGTGTCCCAGGTACCCTTGCGCGAAGTATGTCCACCCATTTGCCGACAGACGTTGGGAACGCCTCTTTCCTGTACCTGGCGAGGTCCACCGTTAGGATATGGAGGCTTCCCTTAGTGAGGAACAGCTGGTGGGTCATGTGGTAGATGGGATGTCCGCCAAAGTCGTACACAAGCAACGTAACATTGCCCTCTGCCGACCACGGTGTGATCTGCACCCCATGCGTGCGGTCTTCCTCTTTTGTAAGTACAGAAACGTCCTGAGTCAAGGCATTACAGAGGCTAGTTTTCCCCGAGAGAGGCGTCCCGACCAGGGTTAGCTTTACTTGCGGCACAACAGTCGCTGTAGACCGCCCAAGTTCGTCCTGGTAGGCGGCGATGGACTCAATTCCTCCCGCGCAAACTTCATGTGGAGGCTGGCATAGGGGGTTGTTCTTAAGTCGGAGATCAGCTCTTTTTTTGATGTTGACTAGACTTCCAAACCCCATTGGCAGCGCGGTGATTCGATTATCTTGTAGATGAAGAACGGTCAACGACGTCATCCTACAAATCGATTCCGGAAGTGACGTCAGCTCATTCTTGTCCAGGTAAAGGTTCTCAAGTTTGTTCAACTTGCAAATGTCTTCCGGTATCTTCCTCAACTTATTTCCGCTAAAGTTGAGAATCTTGAGGTTGACGAGACAGAGAACTTGGTCAGGAAAATCTTCGAAACGATTATTACCGAACCACAGATCGGCTAAGTTCGTCAGCTTGCCGAAGTCACGAGGAAGAGACGAGACCCCGTTGTCTCCAAGATAGAACATTTCCAGTTTGCGTAAGTTGCAAAAGGCTTCTGGAAGATTTTGCAGCTTGTTTTTGTACAACCGTAGCATCTTCAACTTTTGCAATACTTCGATATTTTCTGGAACTTCCGCTAACTCGTTGCATCCGATGTCTAATTCCTCTAACTCTATAAGCTCCAAAAGCTGTTCAGGGAAGGATTTAAAGTTATTGTCCCACAACTTGACATTCACTAAACCCTTCAGGTTGCGGAAATCGTCCGGCAGGCAAGACAGATGGTTTTGTCTCATGTTTAGTTCTCTAAGGTCTTTACCAGCCCGAAGCACGTGAGAAGGAACCTTTGTAAGGCCCTTCTTCTGAAGTTCTATTTGCCGAGACATCTTCGCCTTGGACAAACTTGAGAACCAGGTAAACTGTTCAGGAAGCCAGGAACTGTCTGGCGTCGTGTGTAGCGTAAATGGTGGAGCGCGTTCGGCTCGGAATCTAGAGGTCCCGAGTTCGATATCCACCGTGCCCCCGACGCTGTGCCCTTGGGAAAGGCACTTTACACAGCTTTCCTCACTTCACCCATGTGTAAAAATGGGTACCCGACTTCGGTCGTAAAGGTAAAGGAAAAGACTGCAATATGGATTGTACAGCACAGGGTCGCCTCTTCTCTCATGATCTCACTGTACTGTTATACTGGCACGGCTGCTCTATTCCGCTAGGTGGCTCTGTTTCATGTTGAGACGCTCTTGGCAGACACCCAACATATCGTCTTTCATGTCACGTTCAACCGTACCTTTCGAAAGAAAACAGACGTGGTAAGTATAAAACATCTGCTAGCTAGGATTTCACTATCGATTGTATTTCGTGGCAGGGGAATGACTCATAACATTGTTATCATAATGGTATGTCATACTCATAGCAACGGGCTGTGTTTTAACAAGTGGAGGAAAATGAATGTCTTTTGGCACCAAACAGAAGTGCTCCTTGCTTCTGTGACTTTGTGGACATCTCGGGGATAGGACAGGAACTATTGCAGTGGATGTCACTTGAAGACAGAAGGAAAATGTCCAGACTTTCCATGATGTACAAAATGACCAATAAACTGGTGGACGTACCAACGGATAAGTATCTAATACCAGCTCAAAAAAGAACAAGAAACAGTCATGCCTTCAAATACCAGAGTTACCAACCTAGGATTGATGTGTTCAAAAATTCGTACTTTCCCAGAACTATCGTAGAGTGGAACTTGTTATCACCAAGTACAGTAGGGGCATCTTCTCTTGGTAGTTTTAAAGAACGCTTGCAGATAGATGTGCAAAAGTTAGGGGTAACGAGTCGTTCGGTGTAATATAACCAGCTGCTGCCGCGCCGCGTGCCTGCAAAGCTGGTGTGTTACGCCGAACGGCGGTTATACCGGCTATATAGATACAGATACAGATACAGAACTAACTAAGAGTAAACGTAACAAATGAGTAATGAAAATTTGCCCAAAATGGTTGACGACAATTTACACAAACTACTGATCTAACTCCTAAGAAACTGCACCAAAACACTCTCCTATGTACTTACCTTAGCTAGGAGGTTATATTTTGAGCGTGTTTGTCTGTCTGTCTGTCTGTCTGTCTGTCTGTCTGTCTGTTTTCAGACTAACTTTCTTCTTATGACGACCATATTTAGTCATCCCGGTCTACGTCATCGGTTTATATTTACAAATAGCCAATCATCTACTGTTAACGGCGACCTCTAGACGTTACATACAGCATGGATTAACTATAGAAAATACAAGATAGAATGCTTCAAGCTTGTTGCCTTCAGAAACAATTCACTAGTTAGTGTCCACAACCAAACCAAGGAGGTTATAGTGAAACTTCGTTGTAAATAGGGCATATCTGTGTCACTTCACATGACAGGCACCTCAACATGTCTTACTGAGAAAGCGTGTAACCGATAACAACTCTGCTTATATTTACCATGTCTGTGTTAATGGTTAGACAAGCGTGTTTGGGTTGACATATGTCAATAATGACTCACATGCAATGACCCAAATAAAGAGTACGAACAATTGATTCACAGCACTGGACAAATATAAAACATCTACCAATTGTTTGACGAGGCTGAGCATAAATAATTCACACACAATGCACCTATACTAGAACACATTCAGCAAGAAAGAATGTTTAACTGTGAGGGACGATTCAGATCGCTATTGATGACTCACCCACACGTTGGGAGGTATTTAAAGATGGAGGCGAGTGGCGAACTGTGGTGATGTGATGCTCAAGTAAAGACACGTATTTTCTTATCAAACCTTGATCGATCGTACCATTATCTGCTCCTTGCCAGCCTCAAGGTACGATCTGTCATCCCGTTTCACTCCAACATCCCTCCATTGCGCTGGAAGTCCCCGTTTTCCCCTAGACTCATCCAGCCGAATCATGTAGCCACACCGCATCACTATATGCAGCTGTCATATGACGTCATGGGAATCCCCTATATCGAAACGTCAAGGGTCAATGGGCGGTACTACTTGTAGGAAGGGGGCTCTCGAGTCTGTTTTAACAGTGAAAATTCATAATGTATTGATGATTGTTGCTACTGAAAATGATTTTACATGATTTGTGGTTTTGTACTTACGTTAGAACGTTGACAGAAATGAATTTTACTTGTCTCAGAAGCATTTGAGGACAAGTTGCTACTGAAACCTTTAATACTGAAAGCTTTCATAGACAGTTGAAAGTAAGTCGTTGAATGGTGAATCACAGACACAATTTCAGGCACTGGTAGAGCTAGTTATATCAAGGAGGTTGAAGTGATTTTTAAAGCTCATTGGTTTGATATCATTTTCATGAAACTCACGCTGCAGTTGCTGTGGGCTCCAATAGAGGTCGCTCCTGGTCTTTGTTTTGTTGTTGCACATGTGTGTACTAGTATTGCCTCACTTTCGAATACTAGTATGACGTTACGTTTCATTTCGTCGTAAATACAAATCAAACATGTCTTCATCCATCTCTTTCTCAATACTATAGACAGTAGCAAATGATCTCTTAAAATTTGCATACATTTTGTCATATACATTTTGTTGAACGAAAAAAACAATCACAAAGAAGCTCAAGTATTGATTTCCAGATTTATTAATTCTTGTTCTCAATCCAACAATATTGATGTTATTCATCACCAAGGCAATATCACAATTCAAGTTGCCATTCCCAAAATATATTATTTCGATCGCACAGACAAGTGAAAAACGTGATGTTTAGAGCTTGAGTTACATGATAACGATTTTATACAGTTTTGTTTCGACTTGGATAATGTTATGTATATGGTATGTATTACACGTGCTTCTCTATTACCGTGTATTGCCTAATTACTGCGCAAACGGTTTACTGTGTACGAGGCAGTCATTCACATATATAGCCGCACTGACAAAAATACTATACTTACTGTAGTTACACTTGTGTGGCGTTTATGATTTAAGTACGAGGCTCTAGAAAAAATAACAAATCAACTAGAAAGGTAATATTTGCAAGCAAATACAGAATGTTACCTTCACATGTTGTAGTCTAACACTGGCAACTGTTTTGTTCATTCTTATTTGAATACATTTCTAAATGTAGTGACCCGAGCCCCTCTAGATCTGACGTTTGCTACATTATGTAACCAAACACCACAGGGTGCCTGCTACTTTACCGGTTACCATGGTGACAGCCGTCTGGTCCAGGTCGTTGACCTTATTTGCGCGGAAAAGAAGAAGAAGAAACAAAGCAAAAACAATATGTTCCCTTCTGTGAAGGTAACATAATAACTATATAATGCGCCATATCAGAATGCCCAATCGTCGTACCACATGACCAAACACATTTTACCCTTTTTTTAGCCATTGAGTTGATGAATTCTGATAGTATCTCTTTATACAATTGCTTTAGAAAGGCCGTGCCGCTTTTGATATATCTAACTTAAGGTACTTTTTGTACATCCATTTTATCTAGCTGTTTTATATACATCCTAGATATGGTGATAGTACTCTGATTTTTTTCTCAGTTGTACTTTGTACTAATTTATTTACAGATTGTATGATCCCGTATGTACACTTTCCTGTGCCTGGCTCATGTACTTTTTTTTATAAACTACCTTTCGGTACTATCAGATCCGTGACAATGCCATTGACAATGCACATGAGGTGTGCTCTATTCTATTCTGTTCTGTTCTTTTCACTGCATTGTCTTCTGTGGTACATAATACGGTGAGTGCATATGATTGTGCCCATTGTACACTTTGCTTTGTCTGATTGCATTCTGAATATAGTTTTGGATGTGTAATTGTTTTTTCAGTGGCACGACAATTAGAAATGTCTGATCATGACGTTTGTTTCTGCAGCGAGTTTACCTATAGTTATTATCTACAGTTCTACCACATAGCGTCCTTCGAAGACTTTGAGCTGGCTTTTATTCTTTGCAGAGGGAACTGTTTCAAAGTTTCGCTTGTTTCAAAGTGGCCTTAGGTTCTCTATCGCAGGGAGTTTGCCAGTGAAGGAAGTTTGCCGAGGAAAGTAGTTTGCCGTACTGTAGAGGGGAGTTTCATGCCTTCCACGGTAAACTACAGTAGTTTTCTAGGCAAAGTCCCTTCATCGACAAACTCTCTTTCCCGACATTAGAGAACCTATGCCAACACCCCTCTAAATTTTCGGTCAATCTCCGTCGACCTTGTTCAGAGAATGACCCTTTCTATCTCCAGCAGTGACGTCAGGAACACGCCACTTTTGTAGGAGGGGGCCAATAAGTATCAGAAAGTCTATGTTGCCCCCCGTCTCTGTTGAAAGAGACCAACTTTGAAACTAGCAAGACGCCCCCCCCCCCCATAAAACAAAAGTTAGCCCCGCTCGAAGAATTTCCTCGAAGTCTGCAAAGGAGGATATACATCACACAAAGTTTCTGAATCAGTACTTGTAGATTTTGATTGCGCAATCTGACACGTCTGTAACCACGACCCTGCCGTCAGGTGTCATGGCGACGCCGTACGGGGACAGCAGCCCGTCCGAGGCCGTGGCGATGTGCCGCAGGAACGACCCGTCCGGCCGGAACAGATCCACCCGCCCGTTGTGGATGTCCGCCACGATGATGTTGTCCCGCGGATCCACGCACAGCCCCGCCGGCATGCCGTGTTTCCCCCGGTCCGCGTCCGCGCCAACCTCGCCGCCGAACTTGAACAGGAACAGTCCCTCCGAGTCAAACACCTTAACAGGAGAAATTTACATTAATATCAAGTTTGATAATGATGGGTTAATCACAGAAAGAAATGCTTAAATGACCTCCGTGTTCATTCTGAAAAATATCTGTCAAT
>NC_049986.1:942288-947031 GCF_000003815.2 Branchiostoma floridae
TTTGTCGTCAATACTGAGCTTTTCCAAACTTTCCATTCCTACCGCGACAAAATGTCACACTTACAAAGTCCTCCCAATGGACAGATACCACTCAAAAGAGCCCCCAACTCACGCACGTGTGAAATATAATCGACTTTTTCGGTATAACTACTATAAGAACAGACTGTATGTGTTACCTTGACGCAGTGGTTCTTGTAGTCCGACACGATGATGTCCGAGTGCGAATTGACGGCCACGAATATCGGCCTGTTAAAGTTGGAGTCGTCGTCCCCTGTCGACCCGAAGTGGTGCAGCAGCTCTCCGTCAGACGAGTGGATGGTGATCCGGTTCTTACCTGCACAAGTGGATCGTAAAGATATGATGCAAACTACAGGGGCCCTTTTATACAGTCTCAGAATATACAAAAAACGGAAATTCTGCTGCAGTACTAAGGTCACATACTCTCTCGGCTTTTCTCCGCTCAGGTCACATACTAGTAGGCCCGAAATCGACATTGACCTTTGTCTTCCAAACACATACCAACACATACATAAAGCACACACACAAACACACAGGCACACACATACACGCGCGCACGCAAACACACACACACACACACACACACACACACACACACACACACACACACGGACACACACTTGAATATGTTAACGGTACCTGCGTCTGTCACCAATACGTGATCAGTACGTGCGTCGTATGCAATGCCCGATGGGATGTCTAGGACGTCATTTCCGAATTTGCTGATGACTTCTCCCTGAAAGACAGATTTGCCTACTGATCAACATCTTCCATTCCAATCCCTATCTCGCTTATGAAATATATACATTATATCAAATCCTTACAATATTTGTAAAAAAATTAATTTCCATTTCGCTGTGAATACGTTTACATTCAACATAACTTCTTAGTGGTCCACGTTTGTCACAACTGCCCTAGTGCAAAAATAGATTTTCTATTTCAAGTTACTGAATACTATATAGATGAATCAGGTCAAGCTATTGATACGTTACTATGGGCACTGTTCAAGTATGCTACTGTATAAGCAGCGCAAAAAACAAAAGGTTTAGCATAGCTAGAGATTGGCTGCAATTGTGCGTAAAAGTTTTGCATTGTTATATTTCTAGTCTGTATTCCCATCTTTTGGATTGCTATGCATTAACCTGCAACCATTGTATTGCAAAACCGGTGGAAGACGAAATGCATTTTTTTTCTAACTGCCTCTCCAATGACCAGGAAAGAAAGGAGTTATTTGAAGAGGTTTGCAAAACACACAAAAATTTCGAAACGCTTACCGACGAAATTTAAAACAAAACTATAAAGCTGTTGACGTCACATAACCCACTCATCATAGAAAAAGTGGGGTACTTCGTCTTCCACTGCTTCCAGAAAAGAAGTCAAACCCCAAATGCGTAGATTGTAGCTCTCAGCAGTCAATATCATTGTTAGAATAGTCACTTGTTTACACTTGTCACCATTGTTATCTATACCAAATTACTTTATGTATGTTTACTATATCTTCTGTATGCTTCATGTTGCAATTAGCCCTCGGGCAAGAACTTGCAAATAAACTTCTATTAACATTGCTACACATCTAATACCTTAGGGTCGAACTTCTTGACACACTTGTTGGCCACGTCTGTAATGTAGATGTTCCCATCAGGCGTCACGGCCACGTCTACGGGCTTCAGGAACTTGTCTCCTTCCTCTTTCTCAGATTTCCACTTAAACGTGCCTTTACTGTCAAACATCTGAAATGTATCAGAGTTCCTTGTAAATCACAGGCAAGTAGCACTACTGGCAAAGTAATAGGATACGTTTCTAAAAGTTTCTGACTGATATTGAAGGAGTTTCATGGGGGTGATTCATATCAAGATCCTATCGTCTGTACCCACTAGTAAGAATAGTATGCAAGTCAGGAAAAGGAAAATATATATGAAGGAAAACATAATTTTTTTTTATATAGTATTAGTAAAATGTCGCCCGATAGAATTGATAGTATTATTATACAGCCAGTAACATCACTGAACTGAATGATATGTTATGATATATGAACGGCATTTATTAACTGTTTATCTAAAAACGTTATGTAAAAATCTTCAGTTGTGGTATTTCCTTTGTATGTATTCTTTGTTTGTCTTTGTTTGAAATTAATAAAAAGATTAAAAAAATCTTCAGTTGTAAAAGCAGCTATTATCAGGAAGCATGACACATTGTGCTGTGTTGTGCTATTTTGATAAAACAAGCAAACTAACAAACCAACATACAAACGAACAAATTAAAGAAAGAAACACATGACGAACTGACCTGTAACCGTTTGTTCCCGTTATCCGCCACCAGGATCTCCCCCTGACTGTTGGTGACTACCCGGAAGGGCGAGTCGAACTCCCCGTCCTTGGTTCCCTTCGCTCCGAACTGGAACACGGACTCTGTGATCAGCACGCCCAGCCGGAAATTCTGCAGGGATAGAAGATGATAGTACGAATCACTAGAGCACTCCGGCAATAGTGTTGTAATAGATTAAACCACAGGTGTCTTGGAGGCAGATTCACCTAAAAGTATAGCTTCCAATGCTTCCTTCAATGCTCTTTGCAAACATCAGATTGTACATGTACATAAACTGGAAAAAAATATCGCAACAGCTAAAAACAAAATAAGTAAACATAACAAAAAGTGGGAACCCTTATACCTGTTTCTGTAATATCACTACCACAAGTACTTACCTGTCAGTGTATGTGCACTTGTATGTTCTTGTTTAAGTTTTCTTGTATTGTATGTTTTTTTTTGTTCATCTGAATAAAGTTTGAAAAAAGAAAATTTGAAAAAACAACAACATCAGATTGTAATGGATACATTGCCATAGCTGCACTTGGCGTTTCGGACCCTCTCCTGTTTTAGGATAGCTGCTTTCGCTCCATAGTAGTAAAGCTTTTATAAGCAGGACGCTTTTGCCTGAGAGGCTTACTTTATTACTTACTTTACTTCAAGTTCTCCAACCTTATTCAATCTCATTTCTTTACTTTATTATGTCAACGGGTCGTCAACGAAATCAAGGTAGAAGAAATATACTCTCAAACAGAGGTTGATGAAGAAAATCGTGACATTTTTCTTATATGCCGTCCTTTTCTGTATCTGAGAGAAAAAAGTCGACATTTAAGGAAAAGGTCATAATATTCCCCTTCTTGGTATCATCCTCTGCCTGGAGAGTAGAAGAAAGACAGATCTTTGAAACCAGTGATAGGATGCACAATGGTGCAAAAATGACTCTAAGATGCAAAGATGATTGTAAGCATTTGCCGCCCGGCTGAGAAAGAGCGAAAACAACATTCCGTAATAGCAAATGACATTTGATGACGTGACGGGTGATTATACTTGATTTGTCAGGGACACATTTGAGACAGTCTCGTACTTCTAAAGTCGTAAAATATTCATGTGTGTCTTTGCCACTTGGCGCTTATGAATTGTCTCACGCCTCTTTGTGATTGTCGTCAATCCATCTTACTTAACAGTCGGGTCAATGCCCTGGGGTGGAGTGTACCACAGATAGAGGGACAGGCTTTGCTGGGGTGTTTGCGTGTCAACGACCTCTAAGATAATTCCTTAACAATGGCGGCCCGTGGGATTGCATAATTAAGAGCGACACAAAATCTAGCAACGTTTCTTAAATGCAAGCGACTCTAGGCTGCAGACCTTGGATTTTCAAAGTCATTTTTGGAGCGCTTTTCTATGAAGCGATGTGAAGCAACTCTATTCCATTCCGTGCCGACATTTATTGGGGAAAAAAATTATGTCGCTGTGCAGCGAGAACGTTGTGAAAGACAGCGCGCTGAATGTTTGTGTTTCTAATAATCATAGGATTTCTAGTACGGGATTTTGTGCCATTTTTACCACTCAAATTATGACAAAAATGATGTAGATGTTGTAACATGCGGTGCAGTAAATGTCATTATCATACAGATTGCCTTATCCAGAATATTTTCGATTTTAACGCCCTAATAATGCTTAGGTTGCCTCTAAAAAGTTTTGTAAAAAGTGATGACATCAGGCACACATGTATACACATGATTACACAGAGAGAGGGGGGCACACACACACACAAACACACACACAAACACACAGAGGGAGACAGACAGAGGCATAGGGGCACATCACTGGGTAGTGGTTTGGAAGAGTCATCTAGAATATATTTCCGTGTAGTACTTGAGAAGTGAAAGAATATTACTCCGCACTAGTACCTCATGTAAATGCTCGGCTGAGAACTTGACACAGGTGTTGACATCCGGGCCCTGAGTGGGCAGCAGGTCCCCGGCCTCTGAGATGGAGTTCTCCAGGATGGACCACTGGGACAGCTTCTCAACATCAGAGTCTTTCTCCAGGGCTTCTTCAGCAGCCTGAAGGTATAACGACATGTGTCGTTTTATTCGTTTATTCGTTTCGTTTATTCAGAAAAACAATCAGCATCGCAGTCAGTATAAAAACAAACTGAATATCACTGATTTTACAACTTGTGAATACAGAAATATATGTACAAACATTAATAAACAATTACAATACATAACGCAGAAACACCTAAAACAAAGTTGTACGTAATGCCCATATTCGAGTACCGGTCTGATAAGTGTGACGTACACCTGGACCAAATCCACGACACAAGTGCCCTGTTTAGTAAGGAGCCTAAGATAATGAAGCCTAAGAGAGGCCTTCGTGACCATGGATGTCACTTGATATTAAACGTCAAGTACCTGT
>NC_049986.1:947131-964402 GCF_000003815.2 Branchiostoma floridae
AGCTCACCCGAGAGCTATCATTCCACTTGTAGTGACAGAGAAAACAGACGGTATGTACAGTATGACGGGAAAATCCCCCCACGCTCTTTTTCACAGGCAAAATGAAAAGTGGACATGTCCAAAGGACTGCAACCCTTTCCCAAATGTTAGAGCAAAATTATACTGGTTGAGATGACTAGTCTAGGAATAGAAGTCTCGTATCTTAACTTAAGGTGCTATCTCGACTGAATCGAAGAAAATTTCATATAGTTTGTAGTCTGTGACAAAAAGAAGACACATCTTTAAATTCTAAATGCGGACAATGCCAATGACTACGAGAAGCATGTGGAATGAAATTGTATTGCGAACACAACAATGCGTTTTCTCATTACCGAAACAGATGCTTATCTTTAGTGAGTGCCTGTCAATGTGACGGGTCTAGATACGCGTGGTTAAACTTGTTCATTAGCATAGAGGGATGTTCGCGTGTTCTGTCATGACAGACAACGTTCCAAGCATGCACGTGTCCCGAATACATCTAAGCTCATGTTTTTATCTGGCTAAAAGATCTTCAATCGGCATGTTAGTCTTCAGCACCTGCCTGGGAACGTGTCCAACACGGCGGTGGTAACTAAAAGAGAATTCTGACATCTTAACAGATACTACTGGTAGATAAGTGTATGTATCTTGTCCCAGGGGAAACACAAATTATCCCAACGAAATGATGATATTTACCAGGTTTCCTTTTCCCTAGAAAATTGCCACTGTCCCGTATCTGTCTGATTATGTGGTCAAAAACACGCCATCGTAAATTCCCGCTAATCTCCAAGCAGATCCTACGGTACCATAAGATAGTATCAAAAGCTGGCAGAGGAGTAAAGCCGGCCTAGGAGTGTGTTTCGCTACATGGCAAATGGACACCTCTTGGCTGACTACACCCCTTGGCCAGTTTTGTACT
This sequence comes from Branchiostoma floridae, assembly GCF_000003815.2. Classification (NCBI taxonomy): domain Eukaryota; kingdom Metazoa; phylum Chordata; class Leptocardii; order Amphioxiformes; family Branchiostomatidae; genus Branchiostoma; species Branchiostoma floridae. The sequence goes on from NC_049986.1 coordinate 948,069, forward strand.
ATTTTATGCCATTGTAGGATCTGCTCGGAGATTAAATTCCCGCCGCCCCAAACTCCCCCGTCACCCTTGGGAGATGTAAATTTACTGACTTTCTCTGTGTGTCTAGATCTTATTCGTGCTGTTGATATTTTTACACTCATCTATCACAATTACTTGGTTTCGTCAACTGGAAAGAAACGTATTATCTACAGTTCCGTGCTCTCAATATATACAGAGGCAAAAAGTAGGCGTGTTGTGGTAGACGGCGATCAAATGCTCGGAACATTTCTCACAGAATAATTCTGCACCCACCTTTAATCCACCAACATGGCGGACATTAAATGATTCATGGTCACGTGGCCGCAAACAGTCAGAGGAATGGGAATGATGCAGGCATGTTGAGATAGACGGTAACCAACTACTCTGAACATTTCTCACAAAATCATTTTGCGCCTATCTCTCTCTTTCTTTAATCCACCAACATGGCGGACGTTAAGTGACGTCATTGTCACGTGACGGCAAACAGTCCATAGAATAGATGTGATAAAAGGCAATCAACTGTTTAGAACATTTCTCACAGAATCAGTTTGCACTCATCTTTAATCCACCAACATGGCGGACATTAAGTGACGTCATTGTCACGTGACGGCAAACAGCCCATAGAATAGATGTGATAAACGGCAATCAACTGTTTAGAACATTTCTCACAGAATCAGTTTGCACTCATCTTTAATCCACCAACATGGCGGACATTAAGTGACGTCATGGTCACGTGACGGCAAACAGCCAATAGAATAGATGCTACTCCACCTGCATGCATTCCTCCAGTTTGTGCAGACCTGCCTGCATCTCTCCCCGCTGATTGGCCAGGGAGTCCTTCCTATCGTTGTAGATCGCCTCCACGGCAGACACCATCTCCTCCTCGTTCTGCTGGATGGCTTCTATCAGCATCTCTGCGTGCTGGTGGATCTCTTCTTTTGTTGTCTCTCTGTAACATCGTGTTTTGTTTTATTGCAACATGAATTGACAACATATATGGTGGCGGCATACTCAAGTCATTGAGTTATTTTATGCGACCAACAACATAAAAACAATGTACGAGTACATAAATACAGGAACACAAAGAACATCTACAGTAACATGTTCACAACGTGAAGTTTATAAAAAAATTGAGATGTACAGTGTTGAACGATCGCTTTGTTCTTTGTCCTTTCGATCGACTATCCAAACAAAGGATTTGTATGGCTGCTCATATGGTATAGCCACAGGGATTGTCAATCACATATCTTATCTTAGTAGAAATAATGATGTTGACAAACTACATGTACTGTATGTATGTATTACAGTCGATTCAGATCAGAGGAATATAGAAAACAAATAGTTACTAGCGAACGATTTTTCTTTCAGCACCAAGGACAGATGACGTAATGCGACTTGTTGATGCTTGTTTACGTGTTCAGAGCTCACAAAATATATAACTGCTGGTTGAAAACGTATGCAAATACAACATGTACTGGAGCTTAGACAGCATGTAATAACTTGTGCTGTAATAGTTGCTGTTATTGGTTACTCACTTGTTCTGCTTCAGTTCGTTCTCCATGGCCACCAATAGGCTGACGGCTTGCTGTAGAGGCTTGGCGCGCTCCCGACATTCCCCCACCCGCTCCCTGATCCGCTCACAGTACTTACTGGCCGCGTCCTGGGTAACACACGCAAATCATACGGGCGTTAAAAGGCTATAAAACACGAGAGTTTGATATTGATAATGTTGGTGAAGGTTAAACACCCCAGGTGATAGGGTACACAATTCACGGGTTACTCAAGCAACTTATTCATAATTGCAGGAAACTTATTGCAAAATTCAGGTGGCCACCCCCTTAGTGAGCAGGTAGGCACTAGTAAGCAGTTACAGGGACGTAAACACGCTTCATCACATTTTATACTGAATGATTTATCTTTAAAATTGTTCTCTTTAAGGGTAAATGTAAGTATGAAAAAGTACTAGACAACTTCTTCAGACCTTGAGTTTGGAGACGGTATGGCCGTTGTGTTCCATGACGAAACAGTCGCCGCAAATCGGCACCTCACATTTGTCGCAAAAGTACTTGATGACTTCTCCATCGTGCGTCCCACAGGTTACCTCCTACGAAAGGTAGAACAAACGAAAGTATCGATATTAGTATACACGGTAAATATTCATGACAACAACAGTTCCTATTCTTAACATTAATAAGCGAGATTCTCTACCATTTACAAAGGTATTTTGGGAATAGTCTTATACTATGCAAGTGTATTAGAAGAAGCTTTACGTAATCGAACCGAAATGTAACTGTTTCTGTGGACATAAATTTTCCACATTAGGAACACAATCTGAAGGAAAATACTGTATATAGAAGATGAAGATGAAGCAGACCTTTACAGTACGCTTCTGCAATCACAAGCTAAGTACAAGTCAGGATGATAAAGTTCCAAGTCCTTCTGAAAAGTCTAAGTACAAGTACTAGTGAAGTAAGAACGAGTTGTACTACTACATGCAACTACAAAGCCTAATGTATGCTAGAATGCACAGGTTCGACTTGCACTATGATAGAGGATTTTTCGTTACTGATCATCACCGTACCTTTTTCTCTCTCCTGGGCGGGGCAGGTGACCTGGGTCGCGGGGCGTTCCGTGTGCGCTCCCTCTCGGCGTGTAGGATCTGACACAGGTTGGAGACGAAGAAGTTGTCCCTCAGACCCTTCACTCCGTTCTTGGGCAGGGGCGTTTCCTCCCGACACATCGGGCACGTCAGCTTTCCTTTTGGACTCTTGGCCGTCTTACTGGCTGTCAGCCTGCTCGGAGAAAAAAATGTAACGAATTGATAACTATTAGTACGGATGTTTTCTGACATAGTCGTTGTTTCAATCTTGAGCTGTGTGATAAGCGTTCCATGTAAGGGCTCTCTGGTAGGTCCAATCCCAACATTTGTATTACTCCTTGTCTTACCTTAGTGTAAACGCTTGCATTGGAAAGAGACAATCTTTTACAAGTCTTCATCTTAAAAGAGAGTCTGAGAGCTCCAAGGTTGTAAAAAGGTAGCCTCTACCAGGCTTCGTGGATCGGTGGTCTAATTGCAGAAATTGGACAAATAGAGTCTATAGTACGCTAGAGGAGTCGGCCGGCAAGAAGAGTACGTTTCCTCACCACGAAGACTGTGCGGGGTCGCTATGTTCTTTGAAGTCCACTAATCGCTATCTAATAGGTGCGAAGTGGTTTATTCGTGGTGAGGATACTGATTCTACCGATCCACGGAGCCTGGTAGAGGCTAGTAAAAAGGAAGTGTTGTGAGATACTGTTAACAATGTGGTTAAGAAAGTAGTTAATGCGAGATCCAATTTCTATTCTTAAGCCATAGTGATTTTTCATTATCCACAAAATACAGAAAACTTTATGCTAAAAAAAACCTGAAGTGTGATACCATGCAATTGGCACATTTTGCCCTTGTCGCATTTCAATTATGGAAAGCATTGGCTGAGTTTGACTCATGAATTCAACCTTGGTCTTGGATAATTCTACATTTTAAACATAACAGCGGATATACGTAAGTGAGTTTTACGTCATATGCGCGATGATTATAGTTTTGCTTCTCAATGTAATGACGGGGTAGGTCATTTTACTAGTACACTTTGCTCATGCACATAGCAGACTAAACCCAACTCACGAAGAATATACAAACAGTTGAAAAATCACTCTGCACGTCTTTTTTTTTCAAACTTTACTCAGATAAACAAAAAAAACATACAATACAAGAAAACTTAAACAAGAACATACAAGTGCACATACACTGACAGGTAAGTACTTGTGGTAGTGATATTACAGAAACAGGTATAAGGGTTCGCACTTTTTGTTATGTTCACTTATTTTGTTTTTAGCTGTTGCGATATTTTTTTTCCATTTTATGTACATATTTGACGAAGGCAATAAACATGTGGATGGATAGATTCGATTTCTCCCGGTTTTTATAGATATATATTTTGCCCAATAGAATTATAACATTAGCAATTACTGGTGTTTCACTTGATAAATCGCCTAGTAATACATTCAATGGGTTGTTTATATCTAGGTAGTGTCCTGTTATGGAATTATACCAAATTTGAACCTTTTTCCAAAATAAAAATACAATGTGACAATTCCAAAATAAATGTTTCGTCATGCACACTCTGCACATCTTGCTTTTGCATAATATTTTGTTTCTTTAGGATGATGCGGAAAAAAAGAATACAATACAAAGGAGTGCCAAATTTCCTCCGAGTTTGATATCAAATGGTCACGTATCATCTGCCAAGGACACTTGTTGAGGGTTAGATCTTAAATTTTCTGTCACTTATTAGAGATATCCGTCAATATAACTTTGGAAACGACTGTCTAATGCTGCTTTTAGTGATAAAACTCAATCTATAGTTAAGCCATAACCCTATGGTACGCGATTTGTAAGAATGCTTCTCTCACCTTGCCAGACAATCCATACAGAAAGTGTGAAGACAAGGTAGCACCTTGGGCCGGTTGTACGTCTCAAAGCAAATGTTACACACGATCATCTCATCACTGATCTTGTTGAGAACGGTGGACGTGCCGGTGGGAGAGGGGGCAGTCAGGGCCGCCATCTTGGATTCCTGAGGCGAACCTTTGGGCGAGCGCGCCATGTTCGGACTCTGACTCCGAAAAAGTGGTCCACACTATAATATAACGTATAGAAATATACTATACTGTCTAGTCACCAACACACAAGCCTTCACCTGAATAGTACCAGTAGCCTTTACAATACACACAATGAAGCATTAAATGAACGATTAGATGGCTATAGACGTTACGAGCACAGAAAAAACGAGTGACCTGACAGTTATAACGTAACAATTGTTAAATGTGATATACTGGACCAGACAACACGGTCAGTCCCTGCCGGTATTCTACTGCGTTTTGGGTTAGTCCATTATCTCATGGGGTGTTACGAATGAAGAATAAAACTAGATTTTCAAACTTTTATGACTACTTTTACTATTTAAGCCGCCACTGCAAACTTTGACTTGAATTTTCACTCTGTATCTTCATCAAGAAAAGAGACTCTTAGGAAAATGTTCTTCGGTGGCTTTCTTAGAAAGGAAAATGGTATCTTCCAATGACTTTTGACAAAGAAAAAAGCGACATACTGCTCTTGTCACCACGCCCAAGGGACCTTAGGTCGCGTGCCGAGATATCAAAAGAAATCATTAATAATTTAAAGCCCTGCATCAATGGCGTATTGAATTCAATATCCAATATCTACATCTAATTTTCACCACAAAAGCACGAGGAATACTTAAACAAAGACCAAAGCCTACCAGAACACAGCCAAAACAAAAAACGAAGACTGGCTGAAAGACACAGATATTTTGTGTTTTTCTCGTAGATAAGGAAGAGAAGTTACGAAAGTGAAGATGATTGGATGCTGAATGATTTATGAAGGTCTCGGCATGAAAAGGCGGGTTAGATACAATGGGAAGGGACGGGGGAAAGGGCAAGCTGAAATAACATGGCGTGGAAAAATGTCACGAGGCAGAGGGCGAAACTAAGGCGGCTTCATAATACTTACCATTCATGATTTCAAATACTAAAAGTCGTTGCAAGCATAAGTATACTATAGTTTACAACTATGAAACCAACAACGTGATGACCAACACATTCCTAGTTTATTTACTGGAAAAAATATATCAAAGGAGACTTTTGGTCTTAACCCTAAATGTAGTCGTTTTGCCTTAAAACGGAGTACGTAATTAATAATTTCTTAAAAGACCGAGCAATTCAGGTCCCGCAAAGGCCTTCACCCTCTAAAATTGGCCTCAGAGGAACTCGTTGCTCTCTACACTTTTCACAAAAGTGTTCTTGTTATCCAGTTAATGATATAGTACAGCAAAAGTATAGTGTTTTGGGTACCAACAAGACACAAACAGTCGTCTCCAAGACAGCCCGTTATGTGTAGGGGAATTATACTTGTGCAAACATTCCTTCGCTGAAGCACCAAGGCAGGAACATGTCACTATAAAAACTACTAATATGTTACCGGTACCACTACCTAGTCAATGATGTCATTATGCTTATCAAGGACGTTATATAACCTCCTTGTGCTTATTAACACATACATTTAGATGGAAAGAAGTCAATGGAGGGGAAAACTTACAGTGTAAACTTTAACGCATTTATAGATAAAACTTTATTGCACGACATTTGTACATGGTACAATGTATGGCAACAACTATTACACAAAGTACAAAATAGGTGTATAGAATAAGACTTAACATCCTTATTAACATAGCAAAAAGGGCTAAAACAATTGCAAGATATAATGTTACAATCGAGTTGGGCTAATCATGGCTTTCATTATTCTTTCTAATAACAAAGCAGTCTTTGATATATTTGCCTAACTTAGCATTATGGGAGTTGTGGCATCTAAAGATATATACAAATCTGTCTTTAGCATCGAGGTTCTTGAAATCTGCTGTAATAGATTTTAGAAATGTGAATAGCTCATTACGTAAAATAGTGTATTTAGAACATTCCATTAAAAAGTGAAATTCATCTTCATGTGGAAAGACGTCTACGGAGGGGAACATAATACAATATAAACTAACTTCTCAGTCTATATTATTGACTAGAACATTGACAGATAGCCCTTAGCCCCACGAATTACTTAAAGAGACAAAATTAATTGCAAGATTTGTTTGCATAAAACATACTCTTCGTTTCTCATTTTGCCCCGTATGGTGGTAACAATGTACACAATTCTAAGCACTAGTTTCTCGCGTGTGTTTCTCCTGACTTGTAACCTTGGACTGTTGTCTCAACATCGCCATAGTACAATGGTACAATTGTGTGCACAATCTCCTATGTGATACTTTACGATAGTCAGCGTTTTAGCGAGACAAAAGAAACTAGAAATATCAACAACTCAATTTATCAAAAAGTCGATATTCATACATGAGGACACAATGGCAGCTTAATAGCCTAATAAATACAAGCCGTAAGTTATGAATATGCTCTCATTGTGTCACAGTCAATCAAGTAATATGCACACTCAAGGACTAAATATTTGAATAAAAGCCAAGGTCTATATGAATTCGCAGATATATCAAAATAATTACTCCCAATAACAGCAAGAAAATGTAGCTGTTAAAACTAAGTCATACTTTGGGATATGTTCTTGGAACACATATAACTCATATGTTTGTGATTTTTTTTCCGTTTTGACAAGACACTTTACACATTCCTTGTCAGAAAGCACGCTAAAAGTACATAAGAATTTTATTGACAGCTAAACGCGTACAAGCCAATACTCGTGCATTTCTTCATTTGTGCGCGTAATGTCAGTACAAGTCTGGAAGACAAATCACGACGTATACATAATATAGCCAAAGTTGCCATTATTGGGGAGATGGTGTTGCTTTATAAAGTGTTTTGTTGCCGACTGTATATTAGTAAGAGTACAGCCATTACACACAACTGAACCAAAAATCAAGTCAATGCAGTATTAGAATAAAGGATAGTAAACTTATGCCTGTTGCCTATTTCAAGCCACGGCCGGCTTTTTCGAACATCAATAGATCTATACGGTTCAAATTTAAAAATGAATGGCTTTCCAACTTGTGTCTAGCCTCCGTATTGAAACCATGACATTCTTTATGCGTGTAAATGCCTGAATCATTTCCGGTAGATTCTTTAGCACATCCATTGAAAGGACCAATAAATGTTAAAAAGTGGGTCAAATAGATAAAGGAGAAAACCACCAACAACTGTAGAAATCTATCTTTCCAAATAGACATGTAAAGTATCAACTCATATCATTGGACAATCATATAGTACTTGAATCTCTTTTCATGTGATGGCCCAATTTCTCTTAAGCTTTGGCGTTTTTTTCAGACCGTATGGTTCTTTTATGTGCAGGGCTTTTACATGTAGATTGAACCAAAAAATTGCTCTCAATGGAAGTGAGATATTTCTTGTTTGTCAGAGTTTCTAGAAGCCTACAGGTGATGATGTAGAGTCATTCGCAAGTTGCTAACGGTTACCAAACGTTGCTGACTTTGCCCAGCTAGGAAGTCGTGCTCTTGTAAATCTAAATGGTCTGTCGTCCCGTACTTTATAAAAAATGTTTTTTTCTTCAAAAGTGAGAAAAGAAATGAGCACTTCAAAGCCTGCAAGCAAAACTTTGTCACCACCAAGACACTATTTTACATTCTGTGTCTATTATCTACTGTAAATATACGACTGAACAAAAGGAAGAGAGCTCCGCTATCAATAGTAATGTCGCCATGCAGATTTCGTTATCTTTTCTTAAATAGTTGTTTGTGTGCATGTTTAAGTTCTTACATTGGTTACGACGTCTTAGCAGTCATTGATCCTCATAAGACTTCGTTTACAGACTTCTTTGTTGTAAACGGAGAGGATTACTGATTGATTTATTGGTAAAATAATTATGACGCCTCCGCACAAAAAGAGTCAGACCGCATGGTCACGACAGATCGGTGTTTCTACTGTGTAAGGAATAATGAATAAACAGATTTGCGTGTAAAGAGGAAACTATTTACACGTATTACACGTAGCACGCCATATGTTGTGACGTCAAATTCGGCATTCAACTCGTTTAATTAAGGTGATACGTGGTTCGATTTGTCCCTATGCGTCATGATTTCAGCTCATCTTAATGTGTGGGCGGAGTGACGTATTATGTACGTCAATTTTTCGATTTTTTTGAAGAAGGTAAAGAAGGAAACGAACTGCCATGAAAATGTCTAATTCCATAACAAAAACAAAACAAAGGTTGGGAGAAATGGCGATAGCATACACGTTTTATACACGGTAAAGGAACAGCAATGCATACTTGGGGTTTAAATATTCGTCTCTGATGCGTTATTTTGTTACATATTAATCTTATGTTTCATGTTTCCAACATTGAAAACCGTCATATAATCAAATAACATTTAATGTTGAGCGTGACAGAAGTATCGTGTTTTCCAGATTTTCAAAACTAGGCATACACAAATGGCTGATATACAGAGATAAAATACAGGGATTCCACTTACGTTTTTTCCAGTAAACTTCAATGTTTAAACTCAAAACATGAAACGAGTTTTTGCAAGAGAGCGTTCGTTCCAAAGTCCTATCAAACCCCCGTATCGCGTGTTTGGTATCATTTTACGATATCCCAACGTGGCACGCATTTTACCACACTGTCCTTGGTACTGAATAACGTTCTATTGTTGCAGGAGTCATTTGACATTTCAAACGGCCATTCTCGATAAAAGGGCGCCTGCCGATAACTAAAAATCACATGATAGCCAGCAGCCTTGTCCCCACTCGACCTTTACACTACAGACGAAAAATGCTGAAAAAAGTATACGCTCTACAAAGTTGTATGATGTATTACTAGTGTGATACTGCCGTACGCATGATACATCTGTCTATCCGTCTGCGCTGTAGCTAAGTTACAAGAACAGCCACTGTGATGATTTTCAATGACTTGCAAAAGGCATTTATCAATATCTGTTTGGATATCTGGTTACTAAAAGTCGACTCTTGCACCTTGTTATCTTGTACTAGCTACTACTGCCATGATGTTGTGGGGTCAGTAGTGGCTCAACATACTGTACAAATACCCCCCCCCCCCCACCGATCTCTTGTGCAAAAAGCTATCAAACAATATGTTACTGTTACTGCTACTGTTACAGTTAGAAGGAGAAAACTAAACTAACGCATGCATTTGTACAACGCATCGCCACATCTGAAAACAACATTATCTCCCACTTGTTCCACTCAGATGCCTTCTTTCATAGCAAATTCTGGACACATTATGTGAATCTTGTTTACAAAAGCCCTGGCTAATCAACATTTTATTGTATATAAAGTGTATTTGTATTGTTGTATTGTATGTTTTTATATCTATTATGTATGTGATATGGGCCAAGTGCCTGAAATAAAGTTGAAATGACAATGTTACTGTTACTGTACTGATCTGTGACCTAAAGGTTATTATGGTAAGACAATATCCCACATGTATTAAATGGTCCTTTCACTTTCCCCTCCTTTTAATTCATGAAGTTGTTCCATTATGTTGCCACAGCCTATGGCATTTATGTACATTGACATCAATGAAAAGAAATGTGACAGTGATATCAACGCTGCATGTCTGGATGTATTGGCACAACAATTACAGCAGATGCTTAATAAATCCACATATGATTATCAACTTAAGTGTACATTGGAATGGATTTCTGTTTCTTACAGCAATTACATGACTAATAGAGCTATTTACAAAGAATGGTAACTGTGTGTGTCTTGTATAATATCTCAAATACATTCTTGTAATGCATGTTTGTGTAAAAGTTTATAACAATTCAACACTTGGGGTAACTGTGTGTGTCTTGTATAATATCTCAAATACATTCTTGTAATGCATGTTTGTTAAAAAGTTTATAACAATTCAACACTTGGGTTTCCTGTGAAAACGTCTATCTATGCAGAGAGTAGGGAAATGTCTGGAAGATATTCAGTCAAATCACAATCACATAGTTCTGATTTCTGGCACTGCTATGTGTTACTCTTTGCTGTCCACTGAGTCAGCAGCTCCTTGATTTGTTTGCTGTCTGTGCTGTCCAGGGGAAGGCTGCCCTCGCTGTCAGGTATGGAGGGGTCAGCACTGCTGTCCAACAGCAGCTGTACAATACTGAGGAACTCACAAGTAGCAGCTGAGGGGGATGGAGTGGATAAAACAACAACTGGGTAAATGTTGTAGCTGCATTCAAAATAGGAAGCCTTCACAGTTTAAAGTAAAATGTTAGATTGTTAAATATCTCATAAGACATGTCTAGTTCCTATTTTGTTACTACATCACAGCAAGACACAATTCAGATCAGGTGATGATGACCAATGCTTAGAATTTTAATACCTTTCGACTGAAAAAAAACACATTCACATATGCAGACTTACCATAATGCAAAGGTGTTTGTCCATCTTCGTCCTGAGTTTATATTGGAAGGGGAAAAAAAAACAACAAGATTTGTGTCATGACAGTGGATAGAGACAAAGTTGTAACCAATGAAATATATGGACACACACGCAACATTACTGTTTTGTATACTTGAGTCAGTTGCTAGAAGATGTACCTGGATATTGATGTTTGCTTTGTGTTGTAGTAATTCTCTGACTACATCCTCATGTCCTCTGTCACATGCCCAGTGTAGAAGAGACAGGCCCTGGAGAAGCAACAAAAAACATAACATTTCATTTAGAAGAGTTGCATGTGACTTATAAACATCCCTGTTATAAATTCATGCATCAAATACATGAATCTCAATCTATGATACTTACCTCTGTGTCCTGTTGGTTGATATCTACATCCCCATTGGACAGCAGCCTTGCCATTTGCTTTGCGTTTCCTTCTTTACACCAATCAAACACAGTCTTGTTTTTGTCACTGAAATGATATAGATATTAAAAGTTTTCATACAGCTTGAGGCATCTATTGATAGGACAAGAGTTCAGTTGTTCATCGTTGCGGCAACAAGAGGTAATGATCTGAACTTTTGACAAATTCTTGTGACTTTGACTTTCAATGTTACATTGTACTTGTAATATGCACTTCTACACAGGGCTCTAGCCAGCGTCCGTTTTTCCGTCAATTGACAGAAATTTGCTGCGTGTTAAGGAAAAATTTTAAAACCAATCTGTCAACTTTGACGGACAAAATCCTTGGTGGATTAGCTACAGGCGGCTTGGGGACGCCGTCCACGGCCGTAAAAGCAACACTGTTTGTTTTGCTATTGTTATTATTGTTGACGAAGCGTGTCAGTGGCCTTTCGCATACAATAATCTCATTAAAAACCTGTTTTTCAAGGTCTTAGTTCAGTCTTTCTAACTCCTGGAATAGTGTTTTCGCGACAATGGGAATTGGCTGACGGAAAAAAATTTCGAGCTGGCTAGAGCCCTGCTTCTACACAAGACCTTAGAATGGCCAAACATTGTGAATGTAAGTACAGTAATATTTCTGTTCATTTGTCGTTAATCAGCAAAAGATTTGTACATTTACCTGATATATTCTTCTTCAAATGACATTGTACTAACTACTGGGCCCATGAATGAAGTCTTCTTGGAGTCTCCCTAAAAACAGAAATGAATAAAAGACATTACAAAATTCTGTATTACACAGATCTGTGTCTAGCACTCAATGTATTATGGAAAGAAGATCGACAAAACCTATTCTCCTTTAATCAATCAAGTGACTAAATATGTACAAAAACTCAAAGACTTAGAGATATGACCTGAAGCCATCTTTCATGAAAAGAGAGCTGAGAAGGGCAGCAGAAATACATGTTTTGCAAAAAATATTAGTATAATTTACTATAAAACTACAAGAAATATTACAGTAACTGTTACACTGTTTTGTTAATGACCACATAATCTTGCTAAGCAAATTGTTTTGGTACTGTTTGATTCTGTAAACATGGAAGAACTGACTCCTTCTCTGGGTTCCCATGTGGGGTCTGCTTTCCTCACACCATCCACATACTCTGTCATAGCCTGGTCCTGAGCCATGCCACCTAGACTGTTCCATGCATCCCTGGACAGAAAAACATATAACACGGTTAATGTCATAATCATCATCATTGGGTATACAAACCTTAGAATTATAGCTACTAAGTCCTTTTTTCCTCTTTCTCAAATAGGATGTAAGCACTTGGAAGAATTGTAATAGGTGTGGATACCTGGCATTAAGGAAACAGGCTTTCAATGAGGGATGAACTAGGAGTTCAATATATTTGCCTTAAGAAGCACTAATAAGTCTATACTGTGTATTATATAATAATTTGTAGGCAATTTGAATGGTGGGTACTTTTGTAGTAGTAGTAGTACATGTAACTTAACGTTAAATATCACTATGTGACTTACCATTTCTGTTTTCCTTGGAAATCAAAGAAGCCTGGTTTGGCAGTGTTACATCTTCCGACATTAACCTATAAGAGAGAAACGAAAACAAGATATGTTACACTGGTGCTATTAAAGCCCTGTCTTCAGTCAAGTCAAGTCAAGTCATTCTACAGTTCTTTCCCACGTAGCTCAGTTATTATAACATACAACTTATTACAAGATAGCAAGATTTTCACACTCAGATATTTTAATGCCTTTAGAATCTAAGGACCAATTGGTACTAACATTCCTTATAACAGATCAACATTGCCATAGATCAGGTAAGGTTAGTCTATACAACGTCTGTGCTATAAGATCATAAATCATAATTTATATTAAATCACGTCTTTAAAGATTCGAACAACATGCCCCCCTCCCCTTCCACCAACACCATCTCGCGTCATTCTCGTGACCAAACGTCCGAAACATCCCACCTGTTTATACCTGGCGTACAGATACAGGAGTTGATCGGCGCTAAGTTGTGGAGCTATGGTGGCTACATGGTCCACAGCCTGCTGAAACACGTCCGACAGAGGAGACGAACTGTCGTCTGCACAGGCGGCCATGTTGTCCCGTCTTCTGTCGTCTGAAAGCCGCAAATCGTCGAACACTCCTATTTTACGACATCACCACAACCTAGCTTTCCATATCATGATAATTTGAACTATGTAAAAATCATAATGGATAAAAATTCTCCATAAACTGTTCACAATTGATCGAAATTTTCTATATCCGTGATATTTACGACATAGCCGCAAAGTTTTGCACCTGCGCATTGACCTTAGTAGAGACAAGATGGACGCCTGTGACCACCTGTGATTTTCGCATCGACGGTAAACTCACATTTCAAGACGAATTGGACACTTAACCTTGTTGAGATGGTGCACGTGATTGGCAGATAGCAAGGACTTGATAAGAGAGCTGCATTCCGTGGAAAAGGAGTCTTTTCGGACGACTACATTGCCATGGAACCATCGAAACATCGCTGCTAACCCGGAAGTGAAACCAACATCGTTATATAGGATACAACCTGTTTTACGTACATCAAAACGTCCCGCGAGAAATCAACGGATTGCCATTTCAGTGGTTAGCAAGAAATAATGGGTGTACATCTGCCATGATTAGACAGCATTATCAAAATTCTTTGTCATCTATTATCTATTATATTGCTGAATATTATCTATTAAAAACTTGTAAAGGAATCAAAATGAGCAGAGCAGGGGTGTCAATTGACGTTTGACTGTTAGTAACTCCGAAGGCTGGTCTAAAGGTTCGTTATCTCCAGTGCACCATACTTATCGAAGATATAGAAGAGCCAATCACTGGATGTTGAACCAATGGTGAAGAGGAACAGTCCACAGAAAACCACAGACATATCCGTGACAGTGTCTGATGTTCTACGAGACAAGAACTGTAACGTTATACCTCAGCAGAAAAAGCCCAGACGGTGAGACGAACATCATGCCGTTTTTCCCCATGCCGCGCCGGACGCGCACGTTCTCCGGACCTCACGCCACGTGTCTCCAAACCGCCAACACGTACGCTCGGAGACTGCACCGGTCCAAAGCCGACAACGTCGCGTCCTTCGAGATCTACCACCGCTGTCACCCCATGCACGGTCTCCTGAGACTGGTGCTGTACCTCAGTGCAGCTCTCTTCACTCTGGCAGCGTTCGTGTTCTGTGGGGTTGTCTTCATGTCAGAGTACATCTTCATACAGCTTTTTCTTAGGTCAGTGTTTGTAAGTAAGATTGATTCATTGGTTTATTTAGCCTGGTATCAAATCCCATTTTTTAGCTTTGCACTTGTTGCACTCTGACAGTCACTTAACTAAACGAAGATATATGCTATTGGCAAGTATTAAGTATCTGTATACCTGTATCATGAATCTGCGCAAATACTATCTGCAAATGAAAGTGGCCATTGGAGCCAAGGAAGGTATACGTAAGGGCTTTGATGGAAAACTTTACTGCTCAGGTCCTCAAAAGGTTAAATAAGATTTATAGGTGTATGCAGCTTGCTATGCCAGGCACCATGGTGTAAAGGCAGCAAATTCATTCTTCACTTCTATATGCCCACCAGGGTTGAACAAGTTTTCTAAAATCCACTTGTCCTATCGGGCAAGCACATAAAAAATGTACTTGCCCGAACCAATTTTTCACTTGCCCAAAATTCAAATGTCACTGTTACTAGTACAGTCAAACCTGTCTATAGCGGCCACTCAAGGGACCGGACAAATGTGGCCACTATAGACAGGTGGCCTCTGTATAGAGGTGGCAACTTGTAGGTAAAATACCCAAGGGACCGACAAAAAGTGGCCACTATGGACAGGTGGCCCCTCTGTAGAGGTGGCCCCTAATACAGGTTTGACTGTATATGCATTTTCACTTCCAGCAATTTGGAATTCTCTGTAGACAATTGCTTGATGTCATGACTGTAAAAAGTAACAAGTATATCAAGATTGCACTAAAATGTGAAATATGTTTCTTTCTCATCTAGAGGGACTAGAAGCTTTAGGGCCAACATGGCAACACCTTTTAGGTCTAAAACTCAACAGTTTGCCACCTCATACATCCCAAGACTCATTAGTATTTGGAATGGGCTGGATGGAAACCTTAGAGCCATGGGCCGCTATGTCTCTCAGTCATCACACACAACTACATTTAAACGTCAGTTGTTGAAATACCTACACAACCGATTCACACACCTTTATAATACAGACACCCCATGTACTTGGACGTCGTTCTGCTCCTGTTCGACGTGCTTCGCAACAAGAGCACGTTAACCGTTCAACTTTGTATATAAACATTGTGCATTTTGTATACAAGTTATATTTTGTTTCCGATTATCACTGTGCATACCATTTTTGATTATTCTTATTATTTAATTGAATGTGTATTGTATATAAGTTATTGTTTGTTTCCGATTATTCCTGTATATACCATTGTTGACTCTTATTATTTACTTGTATTGTGTATTTTGTTTCGGGGAGACAACTTGCAGAGGTGGTATCACCTGTTTTGTCTCCCCACCATTTATGGGAAGTGCAATAAACAAATAAACAAATAAACAAAATCAATGGAAAAATCTTACTTGCCCGATCGGACAAGTGGGGTAGGACATGCACTTGCCCGAACAGCACTTTCACTTGCCCTGGACAATACGGCTAAGTGGACTTGTTTATCCCTGCCCACCCTTTGCCCCTTCCTCTCAATCTCACCTGACCTCTTCCCTTCCCTCTACCCCTTCGTCTCAATCACCCTACCTCTTCCCTTACCTGTCCTTTCACTGGACATCTTCCATTCCTTTCATCTGTACGTCTCACCCGATCTCTTCCCTCCCTTCCCATCTCTTTCCTTCCCTTTACCCCTACCCCCTGTGCTC
>NC_049986.1:965359-976197 GCF_000003815.2 Branchiostoma floridae
GACAATGGGATTTGTATTATACAATACTGCAATGACGCACCCTAGAAGGCAAAACCTCAATCGCAGCCATTTTTAGGCAAAAGGTCTCCCATAATGAACAAAAAGATAGCAAAGGCCAATAGTGAATCAGTGCAGTTTTTGTCTTCTAAGCTAGAACCTGTTCTACTTCTAGCCATCTTGCTCAATACTTTTTATGTGAGTTAATCATGAAAATGTTGCATTCCATTCTCAAATAACATAGTATTTTTTATTACATAAATATGCAGAAAGGTAATGTAAGATTATTTCTATATTTTGTCACTGATGTTCAAAAACCAGCGGATGCTATGATCTATGTTACAAAGTTGAGAGGAGTATATTGTAAACCATATTGTTTCATGTCAGTTACTTAAGTTTCTGCTTGGTTAATGTATTGTGTAGTCTTTTACAACAAGTAACAAAACAGTAAATAATATTACCATTACAGTGAAATGTGAAAGACCTCTTTGAGACAAGTAGAATACAAATAGTGATAATTATGAAAAGTCTGGCCGGATCATTGTCAAGCAAAAGTTGCACTGTGATGTAAGAAAAAGGACACATGTAACACCAACATACATATTTCTTTTATTTACATGTACTTACACAACTACTATTCCCTTGTAGGGTCTGAAATTGAAGCAGATGCAATTTTACTGGTTTAACATAAAGATTTTAACATTAGATCATGCCTATTCAACTTACCGGCACTGAATTCATGTGAATCTTCTATTAAGACATCTTCAGTGATAGTTATCTGATCTTGTAACAATGATTCATGTATTAGAAATAGAATGCTAAACTAGGCCAATTAATGTTGCTATGTCATCAACATTATTGTCAAGACTGAAAGAGAACAAAATGTAGAGAAACAGATGATAATTACTGATTGTAGTATATGCCATTTATACAAACTAAAAGCAGAGTCAACGTAATGGTTAGCTAAACTAATTGATGCAAAGTGGTTTCTACTGAGTCAGAAGGCAAGGACCATTCATTTTTTTGTCTTCCTCTTCTGAAGCAAAATATGCAATATTTGTACACAAAACATGTTTTCCAGATATGTGTTTTTACTAAGATGATGTGATTGATGTTATTCTATTAAAGTCGGCCACGTTGGGTAACTTTTAGCGGAATATCGGTGCTTTAATAATCTTACAAAATTCACAGCAACGAAAAGAGGAAAGTTAGAACCTTGAGTTTTGTTCTTTATGTTCCCCATAGAAGTATTACTTATGGTCATTTGAAGTCATGAAGCCCTGTTTAAAAAAAATGTTGTCACTGTTTTATACGAATCTTCATTTATTATTGTCTTTGTACATAAATCAATTTTGTACACAAGTTTGTCTGTCTCATCTCACTTTATTGCAATGATATACCATAACTACAGAAACGTGGTTGGTAAGTCAAGAGGAATTAAATAATGATAACAGCTTAGACTATTCCAAACTATGATTTAAAAAAAAGCTGTTGGTAAAATGTTTACATCAACATGTAGACTTTGATAGGTATGGCGTCGTTTAACACACTGAGTCGACGGTGACGCCCTCCTATGCTCCACAATTGATATGAGTGTACGTAACAAAAGGTGTGAAGAAGAACATGACTAATTTCTTCAATGTAAGCGATGGCGAAGGTTGAAGAAATAGTTGAACGTCATCAAGGAGGTTTAACCTCCTTGACGTCATCGGGAGGAAGGTCGTAGGTATGCCAATATGTCCTTTTTATATCAATCGGTACGCAGATATCTACCAATTTAGTAGATTTAAAGTCAAGTGAATGACCAAAGTTGATATAGAAAATCGGATAAATTATCCAAGCAGAAGTTGGGGAGAAAAATCGTAATATTTTATGAGTGATGACTGGGCTTCTCTGACAGTCCCTTTACATACCCCATATAAGCGGGTGGACAGTTGAATAAAAGGACTCGATGCGTTTTCAAACGAGTGATGAATGCAGTTAGTTGCAATAAACTGTTTTTGAAGCAAAGTGACAGAAAGAGAGAACATTAGTTCTAATCTGATTAAAGTTAGTAACGTTACAGTTACACTGTTATTATCATAATTCATTAATGTGGATTTGGAGTTCTCCTTATTCACGATACCGTCATAACAAACTAACTCCTACACAAGTCTTAGTTAGCCCAAAGTCCATCACTAATTACCAAACAAAAACTATATCTTAATGCAAAAAACGTTTACTTAAGGCTACATTGATTTGATTATATGGATGACATCCACGCTAGCACCAATTTTCGGCCATTTCCAAAAAAAAAAAGAAGTTTTCGACCACACAATAAATTGTGCAAAGCAGCTGTAAAATGAGCACAAATATTCCGTAGATTGAAAAAAAAGTATCAGAAAACAGATAACTAATGCCATAGAATGCCAAAATAAATCTAAAGTCAAAGAATAAGATGTGAAAGGACAGAAAGAAAAAAATCTATTGTTGGTTGGGGGAGGTACCAGTTCAGAAAATTCAGGTCCAGAGGATCATTTCCAGGTCCGGACATGAACCTGGACCTGATTGTCTGTGGAGACTGAGAACTGGCAATACTCAAAACAATGGTAATTGGTCAATTTTGCTACAAAGGAATCTGTTTGGTGGATTATTGGACTCCCACTGCATTTTAAAATCCCATCTCCATGTAATAAAGGCTAACTGTCTCTGAACCTTTGACTGTAGAAACTTGGTGCAATTGACTATAAACTCTGCTTGACTTCGCTCTTGTTGTCTTCTTGGAGTTTTGGAGTTCCCGGAGGATGTCATCCATATAATCAAATCAACATGGCCTAATCAAATGAAAATGTGACAGCCCTTCACAACGTGACAGTTTACAGACAGTTTGTATTCAGTGAATCATGAACATCAAGTGCAAAACGTGTACTAAGTATTTTCATGGATCAAAAGCGCCCCTTATTAAACAGTTGCAGTACTTCACCATTCTCTGCTGGTTGTGCGTGCAGTACTTCAACTAATTAATAGGGGGCGCTTTCAAACCATGAGAATATTTCAGTATGTAAATGTCTAAAACACCTCCGTTAGTCGATTATTTCGATGTTATGTATGTGTGACAAGTGGATTGGAATAAACTAAAACTCAAAGTGTGCAACCAATTTGATGGGAAGATTTATAAACTTTTGTTGATGGCCTTTTCTACAACACCTAAATGTTTTCTAGTCTAATATACCATATATAACGTTATATCTGCTTTGTTAAAATAAATGCCAACACTAAATGAGTACAAAATGAGACGCACAAAACTACCAGGACAAGAAAGATGATAAAATACCTTATTGTATTAAGATAGTGGACATAACAGGTGTACAACACGAAGCACACTGTAATGACTATATATACACAGTACATTAATACAATACATGTATCCGAATGTGATATCATGGGCATGTTTTTCAGGAATTACAGCACTTTGACCAACTTACATTGCACAGAGCATGAAGGAAAAACATAGTCATAACAATGAAAAAACATTCTGATGACACGTTCCCTGTGATTACAAGAACACTGTTCTATAGGCAAATCAAAGGTCTTTATTACAAAGTCATATTCATCAGTTTTGTTCTGCAATTGCTACTTCACATGAATACTGCTACTAAGTCAGAAAACGACCCTAACAAGTTATATTTTAGCTTGCCATATATTTACACAAAAGCTGCCATTTTCTGATGATGCAGGTCAGAGCGATATGAATGATAGAATATGAATGAAAGAACATTTTGCAGCATGAGGCAAGGAAAAGCAGTGGAAATACTGTACTAAGATGCTATAATGTAGCAAAAGAGACTTTACTGGTTAATATGAAAACTATAATGGATAATGAATAAAATAGAGTACAATGAGGACATCATTATCATTGAACTACTGATAAACTTAATTTTACCTAAATGAAGTACAGTACTGAGATATATTGCCTGTTTTCAAATACATGGGCACTGGGCAGTGTACAACACTACACAATGGAATATACTGTATACACTGGATCAGTACAATAGTATCAAAGCAGAAAATTTCACAGAAATTACTATGGGCTGTTACATCTCAAAAGATGGGAGGGCTTTAAAGTGGAAATAATTCATTGACTAACATTCATTTGGACAACTCTCATTAAAATCAGCCTCCCAAAATTTCAAATAAAACAGCCCAAAAGTGTTCAACTGTAAATAATGTTACATGTACGATAGCATATTTACAAGTTACTTAATATTCATAATCCAGACTGCTTTTACAATTTTTCTGTACTCGGTCATTACCACATCATGATATTTCCAGAAAATACAGCAAAATATACCGAAGCAAAAAAAAGCCTTAAGTAAAACAAAACTGAAGGAGTATTTCTTATCTCTCTGTTAAAACTGTACAGACTGGAAGTAACAGTTGAGCTGTTTCTTTTTTTACAGTTTATAATAGTCTTACTAGTTTTGAGAATTTCACTTGCAATGGTTTAATGACTAACTGATCTGATTAACAACATGAAATCTTCACTCAATCATGGTTAAAACATCTAAAACACAATAATAAGATAAAAGATTATTAGCTTGAGTGGTGTGAGGTTCAAGCCCTACTGATGGTTCATATAATGTAGTTCTACATCCCATCCAAAAGCATGTAGTATAGATCACTGAGGACTTTCTTGGGCTGATATGTAAATCATTGTGGACCGAATATGACAAAAGTTTTACATAATATGATAACAGCTAAAATTGTGATGACATTATATTGTTTCATAGTCAAGTATATCTATGAGTGACAGCCAAATTTCAATCTTCCTAGTAAGAACTGTTTGAGAAAAGACTTTTGGAATTGAATACGTATCTGAAATCAGCAAGTATTGAATGAATGAATGAACTTTATTGCACGACATTTGTACATGGTACAATTGTAAGGCAACAGTTATAAGTCAATTAATACAATGATATTCGTCTAAGGTATAAAAGTATTTGAGACATTTTTGTCACAGAAAAAAATCCCCTGTACCCTTAAAGAGCTCAGATGCAAATGAAACTTACATCTATTTTATAGAAATATTAGCTTACATTATTGACCTTTTCTCAACTGCCTATACTGTATCTTTAGCACAGATTAGGTGCAACAATTCTTCCTCTAAAAATTAAAACAAAAATCACTGGATGATTGAAGTGGAGATTCTCCCTACTATAAGGTCAGGAACAGAATGATGAGAATGAACATGATGACCAGCAGCACAATGATTGCTGTCCACTGACGCTTGTCTGGGGGAATACAGAGAATGATCAGATAGTTAGATGGGTATCTATGACACAGTGCAGAAGATATAACGCTACATTACCTTTATCCGCGGAACAACCTTTATCCATTGCTTTTGAAAACTGGATATTTAGGGATATCAAGTACATGGACAGTGGTTTCAAATTGCAACATTTTTAAGATATATATAACCACCGTCTGTCGTCTTAATATCATTAAACACCGCTTTCAAAAGCAACGGATATAGGTTACCCCGCGAATAAAGGCGTTACATTGTAGTTTAAAAAAAATCAAATATTCCATACTACATAGCCTAGCTCACTTTTCATACTCTTAAAATGAGCACATTCAGTGACCTTTCTGAATATTCAATGACCTTGGATTTGGTCTTATACATGCATTAATATATCAAATCTACTGAAACACAGTTGCTCATACTTTTCAAAAATGGTCAACTTCAAGTCTTGTAAAATTATTTTCACAATGTCTGTGATACAACACGAACTCCTTCCTAATACTTCATTAGACTTGCACTGGGCATAATGCCAAACATGCATTGCAAATAATCTCTTTAGAGCCTTACTAATTGGGAATCTGTGGTCCTAATTATACTGAACCCAAGTCAAACTGTCTATCCATGCAAGAAAACAAGAGCAGGGTTCTCCCCAGAGAGTGGAATAAGGGAGGCCCTCCACTATACTCTCAGCCAGCTCCACTATACTATTTTTCAAATTTAGTGTGTTTCTTCCCTATTTTCTTTGTTAGTTTTGCTAAGATTAATGACAATTCACAGATTTTTGTACCAACTACCAAGTGGCATCACTTTTCCAGTCAGCATTGTCTGCAAAAACTTGTGAATGAGCAATGATCAAAACAATAGTAGTTTTGCCACTTCACAACAAAGGAATAACAACAGTATATTATACTTGTAGTATTTGACACCCTCTGTCATTGCAAAATGAACCCATTTTCATGAAAGTGCAGCGCGTTGGTGCGGGTTATTTTTGCCAGCCCCTCCACTATACTAAAAAATTCTGGGGAGAACCCTGAAGAGGATAATATTACACAGAGTACTAAGTGGCCACCTACCATTGGACATGTGTGAGACTTTGGCAATTTTTTTGAGAACGCCGTCCAGTCTGGACTGAGTAGAGTCAATCTCGTGTCCCAAGTCATCTAACATCCTGGGGGGAAATGGGAACAAAGTATTGTTACAGATAGTATTTGAAGGTACAGAATATTTCATTCTACATATGTGTGCATTAAAGGAGAAATGCTCATTATGTACTGTAAATGCAGAAATGTTCGCGGTGGATTAATGTTTAATTTTTCAATTTTCTATTGTGGTATTAGACTGCAGTCTATTGTGTTGCCGCGAACTTAAATCCACCGCGAAAAGTCCTTTTTCCCGCTACCGCGTAATTAAATCCCCGCGAACTTAAATGCATTTACAGTATCTGTATCTATATAACTGCCCTTTGGCATAACACACCAGCTTCGCAGGCACGCGGCGCATTAGCAGCTGGTTATATTACACTGAACGACCTGTACTTCACACCTAACTTTTGCACATCTATCTGCAAGCGTTCTTTAAAACTATTCACCGAAGACTGTGTTTGGTGATAACAAATTCCACTCTACTATAGTGCT
Source organism: Branchiostoma floridae (assembly GCF_000003815.2). Classification (NCBI taxonomy): domain Eukaryota; kingdom Metazoa; phylum Chordata; class Leptocardii; order Amphioxiformes; family Branchiostomatidae; genus Branchiostoma; species Branchiostoma floridae. The sequence goes on from NC_049986.1 coordinate 972,272, forward strand.
GGGAAAATACAAATTTTTGAACCCACCAATCCTAGGATGGTAACTCTGGTACTTGAAGGCACAACTTTTCCTTGTTCTTTTTTGAGCTGATATTTGATACTTATCAGTCAGTACGTCCACCATTATATCTAAGACTCAATGAAGAGAACAGATCCCATCACTAAAATTAAGAACAAAACATTGAGAAGCAAACTTACACAGCCTGTTCATCCAGCTCATTGCCTATCTGATGAGACATGTTCTTCAGTACTCCTACACTGCCTGATACCATCTCCAACTGGTCATCCTGGGACTCCACTATTAACTACATAAACAAGCAAAAAAACATAAAAATCTCTTTTATATACACTGTCAAAATTTTATCTATCATATTTCAGTAATACATAATAAACCATTTTCATGTAAAACAAGGAGACATCTTTACATCTTCTAGTACTTGGTTAGAAATTAATTTTTCTTATAATATAAGGCCACACCAATTTAATTTCTTGGTTCACGAATTTTTTCATAAAAAATATGGAGCGAGAGGGCGAAATAAAAATAAAAATAAAAATTGTAAAATGGTTGGGGTTAAGGTAACGGCTAATCCAAAACATAAAGAAAAAAAGTTTTCAGCTTGAAAAAAAGTACAAAAACACTATTTTTGTACAGTAACAGCACCTGTACCCACACTTTAAGGAGCTTATAATATAAAGGCCAATTTGCTACACCAGAAAGTTGGTGAATGGTTTCATTAATGGTGAAAATTTGCTGAGTGGTAATTTTTATTTTTATTTTTTTCCCAAAAAATAGGAGCGAGCGAATTCGTGAACCAAGAAATTAAATCGGTGTGGCCTAAAGGTACAGTAAAACACAAACTCATTATTAAGAAATTTTCTTGATACCGTAGGGTTGAAGATATGGTAAACTGTTTCATATGTTTTGTACGGAACATACAGAAGACATGTAGAGTGTGCCTGCTTACCTGTTGTTGTTGTCTTGTGTCAGCTATAAATTTCTGGTTGGTGTTGTCCATCTCTGAGTCCAGTTTTGTGTAGCGGTCCTGCCGTTTACTGGGACCGTTGAAGAGGTGCTGTGGGAGGATCAGTTATCAATTAGTGATGTGACAATGACTGCTTAGGCCACACCAATTTAATTTCTTGGTTCACGGATTTTTTCATAAAAAATATGGAGCGAGAGGGCGAAATAAAAATAAAAATTGTAAAATGGTGGGGTAAAGGTAACGGCTTATCCAAAACATAAAGAAAAAAAGTTTTCAGCTTGAAAAAAGTACAAAAACACTATTTTTGTACAGTAACAGCACCTGTACCCACACTTTAAGGAGCTTATAATATAAAGGCCAATTTGCTACACCAGAAAGTTGGTGAATGGTTTCATTAATGGTGAAAATTTGCTGAGTGGTAATTTTTATTTTTATTTTTTTCCCAAAAAATAGGAGCGAGCGAATTCGTGAACCAAGAAATTAAATTGGTGTGGCCTTAAGAAATCAAAATCTCTAAGGTGCATGTCTAACCCTGATTATGAAACTGTTAGTGTTACATATGCACAGGAGCGAGTGTGTACACATGCAGGCATGCATACACACACGCACGCACGAACACAAATTGCTATAACATACAGTATTGTCATAAATAAAATACACCAGCACAGTTTTCTAACTTTTTCTCAAAGGATCTTAATCTTTAAAGTTTTGGAAGGAAAGAAGGAAAACCCAAGAACAGCAAAAGAGTCTATGTTTAAAGAGAACCCATGGCCCAGAAATATCTCTACCGATACTGCTGAAACAAAAGCACAGCTAGTACAAAAGCATTAACCTCGGAATGCTGTTATGACAACAACAAAAAATAACTACAATTTGTACAAAATCATGAGGCTTTGAAAAAGTGTGTGGAGATATAATAATGATATTTCGTTGTTTTTTTGCTATGCAAACCACCGTAATTTTTAAGAAACAAACAGCATGAGAAAGACCAAGTCCCAAAAATTGTTAGTTAATCTGGTTAGTTCTCATCACACCAGAGGGACAGAGATTTTCTCCCAGCACCACCTATAAAACCCAGGTGCACCATGGGATACCTCTCTTTCCCTGCTCCTGTCTTCTTTAACCGGTTTATTGTCTTTGGGTGACGTGTTAACGTGCAGCAGCTTTGTTTTCATCTGATTCTGAGTGTCCTGGAGGGGAGGTGCATTTTTCACAGTCATGAGAACTTTGTTAGAACTACACTACATGGGCAGAACTTCTTGAACGTGAAAGCTATCATATTTCCCAAAGAATTTGCTGTTTTGAATTCTACATGTTTTACAGTGAGAAATACACGATGCACCTGTTAAAGAGGATGTCACATTTTCACCATAAACTTACATATTGCTATGTATACAGTGCATCGTCAATACCTTAAACGGAATTTCATATCTGTGACTCAAAATACTGTTTGAACCTGTATCTGTATATCCAGAGAAAGTTCTTGCATTGAATACGTTTGCTGACAGCTTTCACATATCAAAGAGTTCTACCAAACACACACACACACACATGACACTACAGTAGCCTAGGTGTACCTGTCTATTTCTGCCCTCTATTCTGGCTTTGGCACTTGGACTTGCCATGTGATCCTTCATTTCCTATGGAGGTGATAACAGGATGATAACATGTAGTTGTAATGCTAGTGAGTAATCTTTTACACAGTCCACCAGGTCAGGCTTTTAGCTAGGATTTTATAATAGGGAGTCCAAACTTATTGGTGAGTCGCGGTAAGTGACTATTGTAGGGGGGTCTGGGGGCATCCACCTTCCATGGTGCAGAGTTTTTGATGATTTTAAATTAAAACAGTGCATTCTAAGGTATTCAAAGAGGCAAAAATACTGTTCCAGAGGTCACAGTCTTCACAAATGACCTGGTAGCATCCCTAGTCAATCAGAATTTCATGCTTGTCAGAGGATTTTCTCCCCAGTATAGGGCGTCCAGGGGCATCAAATTTCTTGTTATTCTAAGAAAAGTGCGTCCAGATGACGCGTTGACGCATGCCTGGCTAAAAGCCTGGTTGTAATGCTAGTGAGTAATCTTTTACACAGTCCACCAGGTATAACGTTGATTTTGTGACACTGTGCAAGTACTAGTATCTATTGACATCTCACAATCCTATATATATTCATGATATAAAGAGTAAAATATTCAAGTTTATGTACTACACGCTGTTTCAATTGAAGACATCTTTACTATTGGTAAATATCAAAGTAACAATGAAGTCATTTTAAGAAAATACTCTTTTCTAACTTTCTTGACTATAAGTGTAACTGTTCAAGATTTACACATACAAGAATGGAAAAATGCGGTGAAAAATGCCATCAAATGCAATTCCAACCTATCATAGTACATGGTACTAAAGAAAATATCTGCATCATGTGTGAAGTGTTGCAGTCATTTCACCTTGACACTTTGCCGTGTCCTTGAGATAAAGGCCCGTCTGTCGGCTAGTTCCTGCTGGTCGATCTTGAACTTCCTTGGGTTGGACTCTACAATACTTGAGAACAGAGTTAAGGTCCTTTTGCTACTTATATATTAATGTCCCGAAAATAGTTTCATCAGGTTGGTAGAATATAGGATAAAGGAGAAATTCTTTGTACACAACCAGTGGGTACTTACATAGCTTACGTTTCGATGTCTCTCAGACACCTTCGTCAACCCCAGTGATGAACCGGGACGAGGGGGGATACAAACTAAGCCACGTTTGGGATTGTTTTCTCACCGCAAAAGCGCCATCTACTTCGGATCCATCTGGTGCTGCAGGAGCAGAGCACCAGTTATCCTCTCTGACACCCATTGTCAAGCATACCTCGAAACTTCAGCTATGGACACACCCAGAGGGTCTTGACATAGGGCTTCTCCTATGTCCTATACTGTGCTCTCCAATTGTATATATTGACGG
>NC_049986.1:976301-1046717 GCF_000003815.2 Branchiostoma floridae
CTCCTTTATCCTATATTAATGTTGTTCACAATACACTTATACAGCATCTAGAAATGAATGTAGAATTTCCGACTCTGTATTATACCAAAGAGGACATGCGTCAATGAAGGTCAGGCATCCAGGTAATAAGATACGCCAAAAGCAATCAATCAAGCAATTGGATATGATTTTGGAAACAGTCAGACGTACAGAAACCCTGTACAGAATCTGCAACACCACACCTCTCTCCGCAAAAGCCGAGCAATCAAGGTGGTCTACGTTTGAACACATCCTCAGGATGCCACAAGACACACCTGCACAGAAAGCCCTTGAATTCGCCATTCTAGGTTCTAATAGATTCAAGGCACGCAAGGGAAGACACTGTCAATTTGCTCAGCCTGCTGAAGGCGGACCTAAAGCACAGGGGCTGAACCCTTCCTACAACGGCAAAGAAACTCCTGGAGCTAAGGAAGCTTGCAGGATGCAAAGCGCAGTGGAAAAGGATGAAGAAAGACTGAATGCAGCTACAGGACTTTTCTAAGGCTGTAGATGCAGAATGCAGTGAATGATGATGATGAGACGTTTCAGACAGTCATTCAGTTGCTTGAGTAATTGCTTTTTTGGTGCAAAGAGGACATGATATAAAAAACAAGAAAATGAAGCAATGTATTCAGGACTTTCCTATATCTGCACCAATGACACTTATTTCAGTGTGTTCAGTAAATTTTTTTTTTCTGATAGCAAACATTTTAATAATAGTTTGATGTACAATTTTGTTTTTATGTTCACAGACACAAATACCTACAGAAAGAATATTATCTGTTAGAAGTTCCTGATGTGCAAAACCTCAGTCATAGATGACATTCAACTCTGTACCAGTAGAAACATTGGTTGATAAGAAGATACCTCCAGCTAAAACCATTATGACCACCTTATTGCTCACACAAAGCAGGGTTCTCCCCAGAATATTTTAGTATAGTGGAGGGGCTGGCAAAAAATAAGCCGAACCAATGCGCTGCGCTTTCATGAAAATGGGTTCATTTTGCATGACAGAGGGTGTCAAATGCTACAAGTATAATATACTATAGTGATTCCTTTGTTGTGAAGTGGCAAAATGACTATTTTTTTGATCATTGCCAATTCACAAGTTTTTGTAGACAATGCTGACTGGAAAAGTGATGCCACTTGGCACAAAAATCTGTGAATTTTTATTAATTTTAGCGAAACTAACCAAGAAAATAGGGAAGAAACACACTAAATTTCAAAAGGAGTATAGTGGAGCTGGGCTAGGAATATAGTGGAGGACCTCCGTTATTCCATCCTCTGGGGAGGACTCTGAGAAACATTGGTTGATAAGAAGATACCTAAAGCTAAAACCATTATCACCACCAAGATCACAACCACCTTATTGCTCCCACAAAGGATATTTATTGTCTCATCCAGATCCTCCAGGTCCCATTCGATACTGCGCAGGCTGTTCCGCAGCTCGTTACTCGTCCAATCGTATTCCTCCTTACTGACGGAGACGGGATCCTCCAACAGCTCGCACCAGCGCTGGTACAGTCCTGTGGCATTCTGGACCGCCTTCTGGACTTCACTGGTGGGGACAAAAGTGATAAAATTAGTGATGAAATTAGTTTGATTATGTAAAAAAAATTGCCCAGTGCTGGAGTACAGCTCACCGGTGTGGGGAGGTCTACCACGCGGTCTGTCGGACGAGCTGGAGAAAGTCCAGAGGACCTGTTGTAGGATTATTGGTATACCCTACGATCAGTTACCAACCCTGGAGTCCCGGAGGCGGGATGCGACTGCACGTGAACTGAGAAGGGTGGTGGCTGACGCCACTCATCCTTGCCAGGATTTTCTGCAGCAGGCTACAGAGTGTCAGTACCAGCTACGATGGGCTCCCCGTTTTAAGCTGCCAATGAGCCGGTCCAACAGACATTCGCAATCGTTTATCCCCAGGGCCGTTGCTCTGTTGAGTGACAATTAACGCACTATCATATCCGTATGACGTGTACTGAACTCATCGTTACAAATATTGTATAGTAAACGTCTGTAATGTGTGATTTTAAGCAAAATTATCAGTCAGTGTAAAGTATGCTTTTAAAATTGTATTAACTTTTGAGACAATGTTTAACAACGAAGCTTGTAAGCACCAACACAATTCAGGCTAAATCGCCTGCAAAGTGGTGATTTTAATAAAGTTCAAAGTTCAAAGAAAATTAAAGGAATGCAAGTGCCTGCAAAACGGTCACAACGGGGCTAATCATACTAGTTTAATGTCAATGGCTTCTACTTCTACTTTGTCAAACTTTAGTCTCTACCAGACTGACTACGCAGTCTGTTATAGGGAGAATGATTTATCAGAGGCAGGGTTGGACAAGTTTTCTAAAATTCACTTGCAAGTACATAAAAAAAATTACTTGCCCGAAGCAACTTTTAATCACTTGCCCAAAATCTAAATGACATTCTTCTATGTATTTTCACTTCCATCAATGGAGTTCTGGTGGTATTTTTGTGTAATTTTGTGGTAATTTTCCAGAATTTTTGCCCAAATCTAATTTCTACTATCCTCGTACCCCTGTACAGCGGTCTGGTGAAGGCTAGTCAAACTCCAAGAAGAACCAGCTGAGCTAAGCAAATTCTGAGAATTTCTGTAGGGATCCTTTTGATTTCAGTACAAACAATGGCATTTCCCATTGTACTGAATGGACAAACACTGCCAATGGAACAAAACAAGACCTCCTTGGCCACATGCAAATCAGTTTTCAGCAATATTCTTTGTTTACTACAATGGGCACTTTGACAATTCTTCTACTAGTAGGTCTGGGAAATGGATTTGCTATATATGAAAGCATTTGCATCAACACCTATGCCAATGACTACTACAGTAGAGTGTTATTCTATCCAAGGACGTTACACCAAGGACACATATAATGTCCTTGTATAATGTGATTGTCCTTGTTCTATCCAAAGTTTTCTATATTTTAATCCAAGGAGCTTTTATCAGTGATCTAATTGTCTTTCCAAAGTTGATGGTGCAATTAGGAAAAATTCATGACATTTCCAGTATACCATTTACTTGTTGACATTACCAGAAAAGTAATAGCGCATGTCTTGCGCATGGTTGCTTTTCAAACCTTCTTGGTCATATTCATAGTTCTTGAAAGTTGTCCACAACTCCTGATTAGCCACACAAATGAATAAATAAACACATGGATGGGACTCTGTGAAGTCTGTGATCAATTCTTCACCATTTCACACCCTACTAGTAGCCAATCCAACGTCCTATTTGTAAGATACACAAATGATAAATTACACAACTCTATTATTAGTTATAGACTCAAAATCAACAAACCTTAGCTTTATTGAGATAACATTAGGAGGGAGGTAATGTGTTATTGGTATAGATACAATTCAATAGATGTAACACAAGGAATATCAATCAATCAACAAGGAATATGATCGTAGTAATATGGTCTTGATTTCAAAAATTGTCAATATCCATAGATAAATAAAAACATGAAGAAAGTAAGTTTATGTGATATTTATCTGTAGGTTAAAGTAGGGCAGACATTAATCATTGACACCCAATTCTAATTTGTAGGCAACACTATACTAAAATATCTATGTCGGTCCATGTGGCCTAAATTATATCTCTTCTTGTGATGATTTATCTGCCAAAATTTGACTGAATTAACCACTGAACCAGATGCTAAAATGAGAAGCAAAACCATAACTGTTGACACTTACTTAGTATTGTATACATAAAGTGATTTGGATTGAAAAAAAGTCTGGGATTGGGATTGGCTTATTTGTAAAAACATCTGTCACTAGAGACTGTGACACTGAGTGACATGGTCCAGTTCCGCTTCCTTGTGCGGATTAGCCAAACAGAAACATCATGTTGGCATTGATAGACTGAAAAGGAAATTTTGCAAGCAGTTGCTGGTAAACAAAAATATATTTATTATATAGAGAGTGGTATGGCAATAGATATAAGATAATTTATACAGGGACTGTCATGTTTTCTGCATGTAGATTGACTGACTAGGCAGCAGTTTTGGGATGCCCATGCCAGTAGTGTAATCAATAAGATTATGTCTAATCTAAAAGGCTGCCATGCTCTAATATGTGGACTGCAAGAGTAACGTTAGATATCTTTCAAATCATAACTGGGCTGATGCAGCATGTCCCAGAAATATGCACACATTTCTTTCTTCTTCCATTCAATAATTGACTCAGTACTGATAAAGGCATGGCGTGGTCTCGGTGTTTGGGCCGGAGCCAAAACTGACACACAAACAGAGAAATTCCTCCACTGACCTCCCAAAAAAAATCATGACGTCCATACCCCACGCAGATGATATAAATCAAGACACAATACACATCCTTATTGTGTACGTGCGAAGAGCCACAATGGAGAAAACGAGGGCACTCTCCATACCACCAACTCCGCATAACTCCTCATTTACATAAGACAAGGATGTAACACACACAGCATCAGTCCCTCTCCATCTTGGAGGAGAAGTCTCAAATCCTCACACACAAACCTCAGTTCCTTCTTCAGAAACCCCAACAAGCTTCCCACATCCTCTGCCGTGAGAGCGGGGAGAGTCATCGCTCATCAACATGTATAGGGAACAGCCATATACAGGGGAGAATAGCAGAGGGAGGGCAGGGTTTCCACCCATGGATATCTTCTGTATTTTTGGGACGGCTGGTATTTTTGGCAGGCAGGAAGGAAACACGTCATAGGCTGGCCAGTCTGAGTGAGTGTGACTGGCATACCTCAAGTAGTACACCATAAACACTACAAACTTGGACTTGATGCAGACTTAAACTGAATGTAAAGGAACTCTTAGATCCAACAGCATTTGCCTCTATAGTTTACAAACAGGAACTTTTTCTTGTATCTCAGAAGAATGAGGGTGATAGTATTCGATACTTGACACGTTGTAGTGTGTAGACATAAACAAAAGAGTGTTGCTTGGCTTTAAATTCTACGAATCTCTGGAGAAATAAAAGACTAAACAAAAAAGTAAGTTGGATCGTAGACATAATTGTGGATACCTATAACATGTATTTATAAAAGTGAAGGAAGCTTGTAAGATATGATTTGCGAAAAGGGAAACAATAAAATTAACGCTTGGCGTCTTTTTGGCACACTGATGCATTTAAATTTTGCCAGGAAAAATACTCACTCTTTGACGACGAAAAACGGATCTTCTAACGACATGTTGATGGGTGAAAATCGGGGACGACGTTCTGTGACTCCTTCGGCTTGAGAAGTCTTGAGAAATGGAGAAAATATTGAGAACTGGAGAGAGTTATTGATGAAACCGACAGGACAGTCGACGTGAAATCTCCCACACCACTGTCACATTTCTCGTGACGTCACTACCGGAAGTAAACCCCGCGGTGGCTGAACTTTAACCCTTGACCTACTAATATTACAAATGTGCCGGAGAGAGAGAAAGTATGGACCAGCAGGGCGATAAACAAGGTATTTTGGTTATAAACAGGCTCAAAATATCTGTATGTTGTAACCACTGTTTGTGGTAAATATGGGGGAACGTGTGTGCCAAATATGGAACCATTTGCTTGCCTTATAAACTTAATAAAGCGGAAAATGTTACAACAAATCTTAGGTGACCAACACACTAAATTACTTCATCTCAAGTAGTGTTACAAGTACTGTACTATTCTGCTCTGCAGTTGTCTGTCAGTGTATGTGTGTGTGTGTGTGTGTGTGTGTGTGTGTGTTGTTGTTGTTGTTGTGTGCTCATGTTTGTGTGTGTGTTTCTTCAATGCAGTTTCTGTATGTTATGCTAGAGGGTCCCCTAAGGCCTAGGAAAAAAAATGTTGTGTTTCCTGTTTCCCTACCTACCCTAGAAAAACCTGCCGACCCTAGACTTTTTTTTGGGGTGGGCAGTGGAGTCACAGTTTCCAGTTAGAATTTTTATTCAGCCTGCTTCCTATTGAAGCAAAAACACTGCTTGTCCTATCTAATGAAGGATAAATGTATCTATTGTGCAGAAAATTAAAGTTTGACATTGAAAGAGAGGTGTCCTCATGCACTTCAGTTTACTTTGTTCGACTGTATTGTAATATGTGATCACTAGAGTTTTGGCCAGCCTAAAAAAAATTACAAGAAAAAAAAAGATAATCCCTACCTACCGACCCTAATTTTTTCAGGACTGAAACAGGAAACACAACATTTTTTTTTCCTAGGCCTAAGCATTATGATGGCCATCTCAGATTGGTTTGGTGTACTCGTATCAATTGGTGTACATCAAGTTAATTGGGAGATTTCAATAAGCATGTTCACACTTTTAAGATTACTCACTTTTGCGGCGACAGGAATTGTGGGTGATACATTTGTATGTCGAAATTGAGACTCACCACACCTTTCGAAAAAGAGCAGGGGCATGCCCCAGAGTGCGATGGAGCAAATCCTACTGTCTGGAGTTGGTGATTCAAGTTACAAATCATTCGGATGGCATCCTCCTAACGCCCGGTCCCCAACGGCATTGCCTTATGGGTCCCTGCTATCCCATGCCCTTCACCTTAAATTGACATGTCATATTACCTTCAATTCCTATCGCTAGGCATGTGTGAACAAGCGTATTGTGTATTTCTTCAATGCAGTGACTGTATGTAGTGCTAGAGGGCCCCCTTACCATTATGATGGCCATCTCTGATTGGTTTGGTGTATATATCAAGTTTATTGGGAGATTTCAATATTAAAGCTTGTTCACACTTTTGAGTGCTCATGTGCAGCGACAGAAATTGTGGGTGATATGTCAATATTGAGGCTCACCACACCTTTCGAAAAAGAGTAGGGGCGTGCCCCAGTGTGCGATATTATACAAGCGTATTGTTTCTGATATAAATACCAACTACTAACTTACAGCCAACATGTACCCTTATTGTTACAGGAGCCGAGAGACCTAAACCCATAACTGTGATTGGTTTTGAAGGCAGTGCTAACAAGCTGGGTGTGGGGATTATTCGGGATGGAGAGGTGTTGTCCAACCCCAGACACACCTACATCACTCCTCCTGGGCAAGGTGGGTTCTTTCACAGGGATAGACAAGGGTCAGATCAAGGGTCAGATCCAAGATGGCCGCATCCTTGGATCCTGCTGCACATGGAATATGTATCCATCTTAATCTGTTGTGTGGAGGGTCTCTTGTAAGCCAATTTTAGTGTTATTGGATGTAGATGACAGGGTTTAATGTGTCCTTATGTTCATTTTTTGTTTTGTTTACATAGTTAGACCGCATGACATGCCAATATCCAACAGCCTTTCTGCCCCCCTCCCACTCTTGTTTATATATATTTTTATTGACTTTTTCTTCAATTACTTTGGCCCATCAACATTTCTATAATCCACTTTAGCAGTTTTCCGTCCCTCTTCGATAAGGGACAGGATCTGGCAGCCCTCGACCCCTCCCCCTACTCAGGGTTACCGAGTTGGCCAGACAGGGGTCATCAGCTGGAGTGGAAGCAGCCTGTCTAAGGGACGAGCCCCCGATACAAAGCTCCTACCTGACCTGGGGTAGCTTCATCGCGGCAGCTGGCGATAAACTGACAGACTGGTGTGATGGATGATGTGATAGCCCAGTTAGTGCGGTTACAGGTTGGCGTCAGGAAGGATATCCGGCCGTAAAAAACCCTATCCAAACCGAAATGGAAAGTTCTTCATACAGATAAAGGCACAGGCAGTGCCGGTAGCAGTCACCGACGAGCAGCCGGTATTGTCGCGGGCCTCGCTGACTTGCGGGTGCGGAAGGTAGGGTCCGGCCATCGAGGCAAACCATGGAGTTGAAGCCCAGAGCTGGACTCACTGGACGGACCAGCAGCATGGAAGCACAGTGTGAAGACTATTCCGACTGCTGCCTACCCCTGTGACAGGGATCCCAGCAGCAGTATAATCAAAAATGGATACGACGATGACGACGACGACGAGACAAGTCCACTAGCCCTATAGTCCCGGGCAAATGAAAATGCCAATCGGGCAAGTGCATGTCCTTCCCCACTTGCCCGATCGGACAAGTTAGCTTTTCTCCATTGAGTGAGATTTTGATGTACTTGCTACTTTTCAAAGTCATGACATCAAGCATTGATTAACACAGAAAATAGAGCCAATAACAAAAATTCCATTGAAGGCCATGAATGTACATAGAAAAATGTCATTTAGATTTCGGGCAAGTGAAAAGTTGGTTCGGGCAAGTAAATTTCCCGATAGGACAAGTCAATTTTAGAAAACTTGTCCAACCCTGTTTCAATCAACCTTCTCTGAACTGAAGTAACCTTTTGTCACCCATTTTGCTTAGGTCATGGGGATGTGCAGTTAGGAAGTTATAATTACCCCATTAGTATGATTGCAAAATCAGCCCAGACATACGGGCTCATTATCAACCTCATTAAGGGTTAATGAGCAACTGACACCAAATTCTTTAAAACGTAAACTGCTCACCCAAAATGTGAGCACAGCATAATTGTAGTTATGATTTCACCATGTGCCTTCTGTCTATGCCAAAATTTCTTCAAGTTACCATGGGGATACTGTAATCATCTGTGAAAGTGGTCATTAGCCACAAGTTACTTGTTATAACATAAGTTACAAAATGTATCTGTTTCATCAGATCCAGACGTACTGTGTTCTTTTGAATGACCATGTACTAGTATTCAGTGTTAGCATAGAGGAAAGCAATGTAAGAGGAAAATGGGATGTAGCAATGCTGTAATTGTAAATGAAGAAGAGACTTTCTATTGTGTATTATAACTAATGATATAAGTTTATGAAACTCCTTTCCAGGGTTCCTGCCCAGAGACACAGCCAAGCATCACCAGGCCCACATACTGGATGTGTTACAGCAGGCTCTGGACATAGCCAAGGTCAAACCACAGGACATCGACTGTGTGGCTTATACAAAAGGTGCACACCATGGTTATAGTTAGCCTGATTAAATTTTGCTCATAGCAGCCCGCCCAACATCTGGCCATCCTGCGGGGAGGGGCCAGTTACAGCCCTGGACAGTAGAGTTTGTGTTACACAGATTAGACTATAGTATGGTCATTGTCATTTAGCATATGTCTGTTTCTTTTGTTGGATGTTAAATATATGATTTGTGTAAATCAAGCTTAAGTTTGCTATACTAAACTAGCCTAAATAATCATCATAGTTAGTTTAATAGACAGTATGTGGTAATGTAACATTACTGGTCTCATTCATTGCTTGCACTTGTATTTCTATAGCATAGATGCATGTGATACTATAATGTTAAGTGTGTTCGTCCGAATTGTACAGAAACTTTGAACCTAATATCTAATATTTCCTTCTGTGCCCTTGGACATATGTCAATTTCCATTAAAATACATAGCCCACTATCACAACCAGTTGAAAAAAACTATATTGTAACATCCTATACCCCCCAGGACCAGGAATGGGAGCTCCCCTTGTTTCCACAGCTGTTGTGGCGAGGACGGTGGCACAACTCTGGAACAAACCATTACTGGGGGTGAACCACTGTATAGGGCACATCGAGATGGGACGACGAGTCACAGGTACTGCTGACAATGTGGATACATAAAACATTGATCTCATTAGGGCTGGGTATCGGTACAGCGTACCGGTACAAAACCGGTTTTTCTTACTGGACCGGTCCAGAAAAAACGGACCTGAAAAAATTAGGTGGACCGGATGTTGGACCGATAAGAAAATTAACAGATTATTTTATCAGGCATTCACATGTTTTGGCGCTTGCAGATGGAAGAAAATAACAAGAGTGAAGTAGAGTAGAGTTTACAGTAATTTTACCAAGTTTTACAGCCAATCGTACAGGTGCAGTTAGCGTTGTAGGATTTTAAAACGCCAGTGTAAGTCTAATACTCAACCAAACAGATTTCTTTGTAGTGAAATTGACCATTGGTATGAGTTATACTGAATCAGGTCCAGGTTCAGGTCCGGACCTGGACCTTATCCTCTGGACCTGAACTGGACCTGGACCTGAATTTTCTGTACCGGTACCCAGCGCTAGATCTCATTCATGACACAAGTTGTTTTTCAGAATCAGGAATCAGGAAAAACAATTTTACAATAATATGTTGCAATTGGCAGAGGTAAATTTCTTCTATAGGCCTTTCTTTTGAATGGTTTTTGATACTGTATTGGATTTGCTTTTACATGTATCTTACTATTTACTTAAACTGAGTTTAAATAGGTCTTTCTGTGGTATCACCCCATCAGGTGCTGTGAATCCAGTTGTCCTGTATGTGAGCGGAGGAAACACTCAGGTCATCGCGTACCAGCTGAAGAGGTACAGGATCTTTGGGGAGACCATCGACATCGCTGTGGGTAACTGTCTGGACAGATTTGCTAGAGTGCTCAAGGTAAGAAAAATGTGTTGTAAGGAAATGTACATTGAAGTTGACATTCTGAAAAGAAAAAGTACATGTATGAGGTAAAAATGAGCTTCTTTTTACAAATTGTTTTCTTAAGCTGGAATAGAAACTCATTTCTGTAACATGTAAAAGAATTGACATGGATAAGGTGATATAGACTAACAGCCTGTAACAGGTGACATAGACAAACATGCCTGTGTAAGAAACTACTAGAGAAAGACGCCTGCTGAGAGACTGAGTGAATATTATAAAGCATCTAAATGGCAGTCATTACTACCCTCAAGTGTCTCAACTTCAAGTGTCAGTCCCAGTCAGATAAGAATCCATGGGAGTGAGTGTGTTACAACTAGGACCTGTTCCAATTTCCACAATGATGTGGATCAACATGATAATTTGAGTGAGAGATATACTTGTATGCTTGTCAGTAATTCAAAGTATCTCATAGAGATATCGATTTTCCTCTGCAGATCTCCAATGATCCCAGCCCAGGATACAACATAGAACAGATGGCCAAGAAGGGGGAAAAGCTCATCGACCTACCGTATGGTGTGAAGGGCATGGACGTATCGTTCTCTGGGATCCTCTCGTACATCGAGGACGCGGCACAGACGCTGTTAGACTCCAGACAGGCCACACCAGAAGACCTGTGCTTCTCCCTGCAGGTTGGTCCACTCACAAGTGACATCTAGTGATCAAGAGTAGTACTGCAGCTTGTACACTTGGTTTTCTTTTCAACTACAGTCAAACCTGTATTACTTAGTGGCCACCTGGCCATTGCGGTCACTTTTTGTCAATCGTAGTTTGCGAGGATTTGGAGTTCCCAACAGGGTCATTTTGGTGGTAGTGGAAGGTACGCGTGTCTTGAACGTTAGAGCGCAAGTTTTTGTCGGCGAATTTACCAACATTGCACATGGCAACATCAATTATTTTCGGTAGATTTGACTTTGGCAGGGTTATTTGAATTTTCAGATGATCGAGACAATGTTAATACTTGGTGAGAAAGATGTGTGCTGAAATCATGTGTAACGTATTGCTTGTGGTCAATTTCCCTATAGTGGCCACCTGTCTGTAGTGGCAACATTTCTCCAGTCCCTTAAGTGGCCGCTATAGACAGGTTTGACTGTATTAACTTCCTCCAAATTTCTATGCTGCCCACATTAAAACATGTGCTCAGAAATCATTCACTCTCCCTGTAATGACTGAGATTTGCTTTCTAATGTCTTTCCTAGGAAACCGTGTTTGCGATGCTGGTTGAGATCACGGAGCGAGCAATGGCCCACTGTGGTTCTGAGGAGGTGCTGATAGTGGGAGGGGTGGGGTGTAACGAGAGGCTGCAGGAGATGATGGGTATCATGGCTGCTGAGAGGGGAGCTAAAGTATTTGCTACCGATGAAAGGTAACATGCACAAGTTTCATTTTACACTATGATGGATTTAATAGATACACTGACAAGAGCAGTACTGCAAGTGATGTCACAATGTCTGCACTTTCGTATGTTTTCTTGTACATTTCTTTTTCTTTTAATGTATAAAACTGTGGTTATGGGCCGTAAGTGAGCGAGTATAAAACCTTCTTGTGAAACATTTTCTTAACTCTAAGTACACTTGCTAATAAATCATACTAGTCAAAAAGTTTGTCTTAGGAGTACAATGTACATGACAATATGGACCAAAAGGATGTTGTATAAAGATCCTCTATTTTTGAATTATGGTTTGAGAGATTGGTTGCTGCATAACTTTATATGCTTATGAAAAGCATCAAGTTAGTGGCATTAAACTTAATGTATATGGTAGCCATTTGCTAGCAGATGTAAAATATGTCCCTCATCTTTTCTCCAGATACTGTATTGACAACGGAGCCATGATTGCGCAGGCAGGGTGGGAGATGTTCCGTACTGGCCACACCACGGCCCTGGAAGACTCCTGGTGTACGCAGAGATTTCGTACAGACGAGGTGGAAGTCACGTGGAGAGATGACTGAGGAGAACGAATGTAAAGACTGTTCGACTTTAAACGTATAACTGTTGTAACCTTGTTTCGATCCATTTCTTTTTGGAAGTCAAACTGTGATATTGATGTACAGGCATGCCAAAATGCTTCTACTCATTGACAAGCAACTGAATATGATTTTGGAAATGGTCAGATGTTTCAGACAGCTGCCCAGTGTTTTTCACCAGTGACACTGACCATTTTCAAAACTTCAGAACAATTCCCAAACCATGTCCAGTTGCTTGAGTAACTGCTTTTTGGCATATCTCATTACCTGGATGTCTAACCTACACAGTACACAGGCATCTTCGGGTGGGAAATGATATCTTGTAAAGTTTTGATACTTCATGATTTTCAACATTTTTTAGTTTTTATTGATCTATGTAGAAATTGTATGATGTGCACTTTGTTTTTTTGCTTCAGATCTGATGTATACTTGAACCTAAATGCAAAAAAATGTCTGAATACTTTTGTGAGTAACCGAAGCTACTCTCCAAGCAGAGGGTAGGCTCTTGCTGTCTGTTTAGTCGTTTTTATCGGGCTTTCTATTTTGTCATTTTTCTTCAAGTACGCCAGCTAGTTAGGTTTTGACACAGCAAGATAAAATACAAAACAGAAAGCCCGATAAAAACGACTAAAAAAGTTTTAAAAAACCCAGCCAGAGCCTAACCTCTGCTTGGAGAGTATAACCAAGCTACTATACACCTTTCTCACGCGGCGGCCATGATAGATCGAAGAAGAGGTCAATGAGGCAAACAGATAAAACTTATTTCTAAAATCAGGTCCCATTTAGTTTTCCCCCAAACCACACAAATTTTCATGATATAAGATAGAATAATGAATATTACAAGAAGTGTTATGCACTGAAAGATGTAGCAATTTAGAGTAGTGTACACTGACCCCATAGTCCCTTAAGAGATGCAAAATAAAAACATAATAATGCAAATTTCTAACGAATTTGCAGCCATTCACTTATTGGTCGATTTCCTAATTGGTAGGCTATCATTGGTCGAACTGCTAATTATGATGGACAGCCTTTTGTTTGCCACATTGAACTCGTTTTAGATCAATCATGGCCGCCGCGTGAGAAAGGTGTATAGTCCCATGACACAAAAATATTGCTTTACATGTATGGAAGTTGTATGAAGACAGACACTGATACATTTGTATAATAAAGGCCCAAATGGCACGGTCTGTTTTATTGTCTCACACAAGACTCTTTTATAATTATCCCACAGTAAAAATCATCATACAAGTTCCAACACTCAGTACAATACAGATCACTACCATATATAATGGTTATGGCATCATAGTACTTGTTTCTAAACATCATCTTAGTTTTTCAAGTACACATATTAGTACACATCAAAATGTCATTCAATACAGTGGGAAAATACAATCATTCTTTTGAAATAAATCGTTGTCTTATCAAGTACATAATAACAGTGGTAAAAAATATCACAGTTGTCATATCTGTGACATGTACAGGACATACAAATATCTGTAAGGAAGGAAGACGATGTTTGAGATGATCCCTTCAATTGGTTTCAGGTGTTTTGCATATTTTGAGGTAACACAGTCACACATATTGCTTTCATTCAGCAAGTGGCTTTTGAAAAAACACCTGTACACTTTCCAAACTGTGCTATAATATCCTCACCTCATACACCTGTGTTGTACATTGCTGTCTTTTCATAACAAAAATTTATTCACATTTATATCTAAAAATGTAGTCGTATAAATAAGATGGTTATCAAACTATAACTGGCTTCTTTGGTATACCTTATATCTAGAAGCAGACCTAAAGATCGAGGTCCAATTCAACTACACAAAATAAGGCCAATTTAGAATCTTTTAAATCACACTCTGCTGCTTTGGAAAGTTCTCAGCAAAAGTTAACAAAGAGAGCATCAACGATACTAAAAATGTTATGCTGATGATATTTTAGTAATCACCATGCACAAATTTGTTATCTTAGGCCACACCAATTTAATTTCTTGGTTCACGGATTCGCTTGCTCCTGTTTTTTGGAAATAAAAAAAATTTAAAAAAATTACCACTCAGCAAATTTTCACCATAAATGAAACAATTCACCAACTTTCTGGTGTAGCAAATTGGCCTTTATATTATCAGCTCCTTAAAGTGTAGGTACAGGTGCTGTTACTGTACAATAATAGTGTTTTTGTACTTTTTTTCAAGCTGAAAACTTTTTATCCTATATGTTTTGGATTGGCCCTTACCTTTACCCCAACCATTTTACAATTTTTATTTTTATTTCGCCCTCTCGCTCCATATTTTTTATGAAAAAATCCGTGAACCAAGAAATTAAATTGGTGTAGCCTTAAAAACAGATGAAAACCCACAATCTATTATCTAACACAGGTTTGCTGACTAAGGCTGTATGGCATATACTTAAACTACAAAGTCTTAGACCATGGCAGCTTCTTGAACTAGACACAGAAATCAAGCACCAATTAGGAAAACAATGGTATAAAAATACAGGAGAAGCTTTACAGCATCTAGATCATAGCTCTGTTCAATATCTCTCAGGATCCTAATGGCTACAGTTATGACTTGGAAAGAGTATGGAAAGTTCCAACCAGTTTCACACACAATATAACACTAGAATCACGTTTGGTTTTGCCTTACCATACATAAAGATATCTATACATTCAATAAATATTTGTCACTAAAAGTACCTAGAAAAAGCATCTGTTGAAATACAAACTTGACAAGCTTGTTAGCTAGAAAATGGTACATACTAGTCTACCATTTTAACCAAGCTGTTTTTAAATGTACTTAATGAAAGGAGGAAAATTCATAGCTTTCATGAGACAAGCTGGTTTTGAGTTAAACTTTGGCTATCGTTATTGGTACAATTGTATTTATCATCATTGTCACATGACAGACAAATTGTAGAACTAAAATAAGGTAAGGTCTTATAGGAACACGTTATTAAATGTACATGTAGCCCTGGTAATAGCTTGCAAGCATATCAAACTTTAACACTGTTTTCTCCACTGGTGATCACCTATCTTACAGCTCTGTTCTTTTGCATATACAAAATTTGTCACAGTGACTTTTAATGCTGTTTGGTGTTGTGACTCTGACCTTTCAAGTAGGACTATCATGAAAGAGTGCTTCATCATTCTGTTGAACTTCATGTTAGAATGATTAGTGGTCCACAGCAACTACAAATTTATTCTGTAAAATGCCACTGTACGTGTATTAGGTAGATACACACACATACGTGCCATACAAGATACAAAAGTTTTCACGGTTGATTCTCACATTTGTAATGTTCCTCAAGATGGAAGACGATTATTTAAACACACTTTTCGGAATGATTTGAAAAACTTGCTAAGTTACACTACTTAATTAGACAAACATTTGCCACTTCTTTCTGTATGTATGTATGGATTGGAATGGCTTGAGAATTCCTTTGCTAGCAATGATTTATCTATAAGGAATGAGAAATGTTTGCTACTTGTGCATTTTAGCAACTTGGAATATTTGAGAAGTGTATATCAATGATACCTAGCTAGCTAGAATGATTTTAGGAAAATCTGCTATAAATACGTGTTTAAAGATGTCTAAAATTACAAATCTAGAAATGCTAAGACAAGAAATGAAAAAGACGTTTAATCAGTCTTTTTTCATTCAACCTGGAATGATTTGAGAGAAATTTGCTGCTGGAATAGCATAGAATAGTTTGAAAAATTTTGGCTATCAGACATTTATTGCTAGATAAACATGTTTTGAGAAACAGTTGCTGTACATCCCTTTTAATGAGAACTTTTTACCAGCCCTTTTTGGCTACCACTAATAATAATGCTGAGAAAATGCTACCAGTCATTACGAGCCAGTAGGGGAAGAACACGTAGTACAAGTTTTTCTTTCGTTTCCGCCATCAGGTCATAGACGTCATCCAGGGTTATCGTGTTCACCGCCACCCCGTTGATTTCCAGAATCTCGTCACCGAGCCCCAGCAGCCCAGCGAACAGCTTGTCGGGGTATCCGTCGCTCAAGCGCGACACAAAAACGCCTGGAGGGCAAAAATGTATGAAGTATTAAGCACATTGTATGAATTTGAATGCCTTGAGGTGCCAGTTCATCATTCAATAAGTGTTTGTGGATATCAAACAAACAGGTTAGAACTAATAGAAGACTATTTCAATACACACATCAACACTAATTTATTCCCTAATATCTATTGAGAGCTGCCTTTTGATATGGAAGCTAAAACAATGAAGACTAAAAACAACCAAGCCTAGGAGGGCAGAATTGATTCATGGTATACATTCTTTTTCTTCAGGATTCAGTGTTTTGAAGGAGCCACACATGTACAGCTGGAAAATGAATTGGCTACGTAGTCTACACACTCTAAATGACATTTTGGCAGAACATATGATATGGTGTTTCTTGATCACTATGCGACCTTAGAGATTGGCCGATGTCTGTATACGGTCCTCTAGCCCTGTTTAGATAAGTACTAGGTAGATTTTCACATGAAAAATTGTTTCCATAACTCTGGTCACAAACCAACAGATGCTGGTAAAAAACATGACCCACTTTTGACTGGTAACAATAGTTTCTAGTCCCAAACATGTAACAATATCCTAGAGTCAAGTCTCACCATGATTGTACTTCTCGTTGCCCCGGGCGATGTAGAACCCAAACGGCCCGTGAGGAGGCTTGATGAGTTCAATGACCTGGGTGTTGTCAGGCATCATCTTCACCAGGCGACCAATCGTCCTGAAGTGCCCCGGGGAGGAGACTGAGCTTGTGTCCAGGTCCTGGTCACCCCTGGCACTGCTAGGCCTCTTGGGTGGGCTGGGAAATTTACTGAAAGGTCATGTAAAAAAACAAGCCATTTCAGTACAAAATTTTCTTACAAATAAGCTGACTTCATAACTCAGTGCACCAAACTTCACTTCACTTCTGTTTAGCCTCTGTAAAATTTGAATTCAGATATTGTAACAGTGGGGTTCTAGCGCTGCCAAACTGACCACGCCAACAGCTCTTGAGCTTTTGGTGATGTGGTTAGCACGTTGGATTTGTGATCCGGCTGCCCGGGTTCGGCGCGGGTTCGAATCCCGGGAGTCGGGGTGTTGTTTCTTTCTGTTCTTACTCGCCCCTCTGAATTTCTACAATATAATAGGTAAAAGAACAAAGAATATGTATCATCAAGATAGGAAGTATTACATGTATATAACTGCACAATGTTAATTTGGACAACTTGGCTGCCTGCAATGCCAGCAAAGCGAATTAATAAAATGCACAATGAAGCGTAGAAACAATTCAGCTCACAGAACAGTGCCACCCACAAGTTTCCTAAACCATGACTCTGAAACAACAATCAACTTTCTTTGCACTAAAAAGCCCCCTACCCTCCTAACCGTTACAGTGAAATGCTTTGACCTGTATTAACCCCTAACTCCTAACAAATATAGACCCAGTGTGCAATAAATACCTCAAAAAGTCAAGAGAGGTTGAGAACACAGGCAACAACACCTGGAGTTTGATACGTCCCATTGTTACAAAAATAGCCTAAATTACTATCCCAAGCAGCAGCATTCCTGCACAACTGTGCTACCAAAAGAATGTCCTACAAACAACATACAGTTCACCTTTCAGACAAAACACCTCAAACACAGCTTTTGATGTAAAGCATTGGCCATACAAAGGCTTACAACTGTCAGCTGTCCAAGTATGTACAACGAACAATACATGCATTACGCCACTACAGCAAGTACTAGTGGTAATATTCAGCACGCTAAAACACCAACGAAATGTCCTTTCATTAACATAATATACAAAGACCTACTAGTACTAGTAGATTTTAATTGAATTGAACTTGCAGCAATTTTCATTTTCTATCTTCTGTATTATATGTACTGCCAAAATGTGCACAGAATGGCTAGATACCACTGTAGTAGCCCATTCTGTGAACATTTCCACAATAACCAGTCAGTGTAGCAATAACTAATGGATGACGGAACACACAGTTTTCACAGCTGAGAACATTGTATACAATACACAACCAGATGGAACAAAGCTATTTCAAAGCTGTCAATCCCAAAGGTGTACCCACAGATTGAATTACCAGCACAAAGGCTTTGCAGGTAAATCAAAACAAATTGTGTCAGTAGCATTAAGAAAACCATGTCAATCATAATAAAGAATACACCCTATACTATGGGATACTTGTCTAGATTTAAACGTTTAAAATGTGTATATTTGCGAGATTGTGTGGCATAATTGGCAGTGATTTGGGCTCAGGTCCAAAGTTCAAAACCTGCCATATCAGCGATGTTTTGCCCTTGAGAAAGGCACTTAACACGACTTTCCTTACCTCACTCAGTACAAGTGAAAAATCAGTACCAAGCTTCTGTTTGGGCCGTCCCCCAGATAGGACATTAAATGGAGGTCCAGTGTTAGGGGAGAGTCACACCTCGAGCACGTTTAAGAACCCACCGCACTTATGGAAAAGAGTAGGGGACCTTCCCGGTGTGACTGGATCAAACCTTACAGTCTGGTCTCCGGGTTGACATCTTGCAAAGGCGATAGTCACCTGTTATGAAAATCCTTCCACAAATGTGGTAAAACTGAATAAACAAGACAAATCTTACCTTCCCGAAGAGACGCTGTCACTCTTGGCACTGCTGGGTCGGAGCCTTCTCCTGTCACTCGTTCTCGCTTTCGTGTCCCGGTGCAAGTCATCTTCCACCATGTACTGACGGGAACGGTCAATGTCCTTCTTTCGCCGGAAGCTCAGATTGGTCAAGGAACGAAGCGACGGAGTCTTCTTCAACGACATTAGGGACGGAGTCTTTTTCAGTTTGGCCTCGGGCTCGGCCGGCGAGTTTGGACGGTCAAGAGCCTGCATGCTGACCGCTCGCCGCAGGGAGTGAAACTTCTTCTTGGAAGCCTTTCCAAAGGATTGCATTCTGTCGAACAGCGAGGATCGGGAAGAACGCAGATCTTCATCTGGGAATCCTGTCAGATCCCTAAAAAAGTAGAGAACAAAGTGAATCAAAAGCAGAAAAAACAATAGATATTAAAAAACAGGGCTCGAAATACCACCTGCATATGCAGGTTTGTGCAGGTAAAATTGGAGCTGTGCAGTTATTTTTGGTGTCTACCTGCACCTAACCTGCACTGGTCCATATACTGGGTTTTACACATAAATGTCATATGATGTAGGTGTATGTGGATTCTTATTAGCTTCATTGACTGTTACCACCTATAAAGTATAGAAGAAAAAATAGCAAATGTATTTTAGTATGATCCTTACTTCTTAAATTCAGAGTGGTGCAGGTAAAATTTGTCTGGTGCTGGTTATTTTCAGTGTTACCTGCAGGTATTCAGAAAAAAGTATTTGGAGCCCTGCTATTAGTAAACACTGTACATTCACCACTTGAACTTACGGATTACAAAATTATGTGCATTGATTTGGGTCTGCTTTCCCACAGAAAGATTTTATGCACTGTAAGGTTATGTTTTCATTATATGGATGACATCCGTGCCTGCATCAATTTTTTTCTAAAGAAAAAAAAGTTTTGAATTGTATTGTAAAATGAGAAACTGCATGCCACAGATTGCAATCAGATATTGGAAAACGTACATGTTTTGTATGCTAACGTCATAGCTAGAATGTCACTGTCAATTCCACGGTCAAAGAAGAAGATGTGCAACTATAAAAATGAAAAATCTATTGTTTGGAGGATCCTAGAGGATGTGATCCGTATAATTAAATCATCATGGCCTAACATTTGTTTACCTTGTGTTCCCTCTCTTCTTCTCCTTAGGTTTAGCAATAGATTCTATCCCAACATCCACCTCTTCCACAACACAGGGGTTACTTGAGGACGATGACCCTGCCGACTTTGCTGACTCAGGTCGTTCCGTCCCTCTCCTCTGCTTCCTTGTCTTATCGACAGTGGCATACTCTGGTTCTGATGTCTTCAAGGAATCTGGTGAGACCCCAACATAACTTGTTCTGAGCAGTTTGTCATCTTGTGCTCTCCCTTCTCTTAAACTTTGTAGTCCTGACGGTTGTCTTGAATTTCTACTATTTCTACCATTGTTAAGATCAACCGTTCTGTAAGCATCTTCAATACCAATGTTTGGAGGAGAAACTGAAGAACTTCTGTAAGTACCATTGACATCGGGGGATTTCCTACGCGGGCGCGGGTCGGATTCTTGATGTCGCTCCATTCCTTTATTGTCTGGCCTTTGATTGGCTGGGCTTTGCTTTGAGGAGGGGTTATATCGGTCAGTTCTACTGGACTGTCTCGGGGCTCTCCCGTGTGACGACAGACTCCCGTTGGACATTGTGCTGTCAGATTGGCTTGACGAGTGCACCTGAACTTGAACATTTTGATGGCTGTGATTCCTTGGGGAAGGAGAATTCTGATATCTTTCAGGTGGAGAATTGTAACTTGTTGGAGACTGACTATTGTGTTTTCTTGGAGACGGTGTATCCTGACGTTCTGAACCTTCGGGGCTACTACCGATGTACGTATCTGGCAATATGAAATTGTCTGTTTGAATGATCTCCTCATGGATCAACGCACCGTTCCTTTCCGACCAGGGACTTGGCGAACGGTTGCCATGGGAACCGTTCCGTTTCCTGTTCCTCTTGTTTTCTCTATTCGTGACACGTACGTCCCCCTCCGTGGCCAGCGCACCCAAAGGTCCCTCCACAACTCCATTCTGAACATCTCCATCAGAACTCACTCCCACATCATCCATGAATCGTACGCGGGCTGTCTCGCCGTTCCGCTGGCTCTTACGGGAAGTCCTGTGGTTATTTCCAGGCGGATAGTTTTCACGGTCGCTGCCGTGACCAGATTTGCCAAGATGGCCGCTGTTCCCGTTTTGTAGAATACCATTCTTGGGACGAGCACCCTGTTGTAAGTAGCTATCAATGCCATGTGGACTGGAAAGAGCAAACACGAAACATGTCAATCAAATATTTTATCATAATAATGAGGGAAACTGAAGAATCACGGACAATACAGGTCATACTATGTAAACTATGTAAAGATGGTTCACTTTTTGTTTTGTTGAATAAGTTTTGAATTATGAAAAAATAAATGATAAGAGAAGTGAAGTCTAAAGCACATACCCAGGGATAAACAAGTCCACTAGCCCTATTGTCCCGGGCAAGTGAAAGTGATGGTCGGGCAAGTACATGTCCTATCCCACTTGCCCGACGGGCAAGTAAGATTTTTCAATGAGTGAGATTTTTTTTATACTTGCCACTTTTCAGTCAGGGCATCAAGCATTGGTCAACAAAGAAAAATAGAGCCAATAACAAGAATTCCATCGATGAAAGTAAAAATACATGTCATTTATTAAATTTTGGGCAAGTGGAAAGTTGGTTCGGGCAAGTAAATTTTCTATGTACTTGCCCGATAGGACAAGTGAATTTTAAAAAACTTGTCCAACCCTGCATACCTGTCTTTGGGACTGGTTACAACAGGACGGATTGAGTGGTCAGCTTTCAGTGGCGTTGCCTTTGACCGTGCTTGCTGTAGCAGCCGTAGTGCCTCTCTGTGATTGGCTGAGAGTGGACGCTCTCGAACCCTACGAGCAAACGTAAACAAGACGCTGGTTGTTTTCAAGATCAAGACAACACATTTCACAATTCATTACTGTCTGTAAGTTGTAGTAAACCAAATCACATGATTTTGTTATAACAACAGGGGCCAGTTCATTTCAGAAATTTACACATTATTCAACATTATTCAACTTTTTTTCAAAATTAAAGATTCACACAAGTCTCTGACCTTGTCCCATGATCTTGCGAGACTAGGTCATTCCTTGATCATGATGTACTGAGCAGATCTCGAAAATATGGAGGTATGTGTTTTACATGTTTTCACGAGTCATTGATCAAAGAATATTCTATAATAGCACATGAGAGGTTAATAAAGATAAAAACACGCACCTCTGATTGCCTCTGTGCCTTGTGGACGGATCAGAATCATCTGGTGAGGACGCTGCAGTACTCCTCTGAACTGCTGGGCGGTGTGGACGGGAGATACCGGAGTCTGCATCGCTGTCTGCAGTGTGATAACCTACGATGGATACAAAAAGATAAACTGTGATGAAATAGTGGTTTTCTGGGGGGTCTCTAAGCTAGGGAATACGGGTGCAGTACTGGTGCTGCACAAGTGGAGTACAGGTGGTATACAGGTGCTGTATGTGTGCTGTACGGTTGCTATACAGCTGCTGTACAGGTGCTATACAGGTACTGTACCGTAGCCTGTACGGGCGCTGTACAGGTGCTATATGGTTCCTAAACTTTTAGCATGCACCATCTTACCCTTGGGGACAGATCCAACCATCATTATAAGTGGACATTTTAGATTGACCACTGACCTTACCAGGGTACAGGTGGCATGTGCCCTTATCAAATATGACATTCCCAAAGGTATTTCACATTCATGTAGTTTGTATTCCAATAGTCGTACAAAGGCTCCTGACCTAAGATATAAGACACAGATATACAACTTACAAGTTCACATACATGTATCATCAAATCATGGCATATTGTCTTGTCACTACAGTAAAGAAGATGACTAGAAATTAACATGAGCAAAAACTCTAAGAATCAAGATATATGATAATACAGCCGCTTACAATATAGGGCATGAAATGTCTTCTACCCTAGGTTCTTACCTAAATCCCCATAAGTACATTACTACATGCAGACAACAAAGGATTCTATGTGCTCTATACACACATATTATGCATATAATCCTCTGCCAAAGCATAACACATTCCCAGGGTTTAACTTTGTCAGATTTGACCCACCACGTAGCGTAAAACTCTTAGTAATACTCAGGCAACAGCAGAAACCACTAGGTTTGGTCTTCAGCCTCTTTCTTGTAGGCATCCTTTGCTAGAGCAGTCATATACAGCATTAGAAACCATCCAAATAATCCAGTATCCAATTGAAAGATGAATATGAAATGGCCTTGACGTGAAAATCTGTCGCACAGCTCTAGTGTATGAGGTTCTACCATCCGGTGGGTAGGCGGTGACGGAAGTTGGTGTTCTCCAAAGCTGAGTTATTGTGTTTGGAATGTTGTGAAACAGAATCAATACTCCCCACCACTTGACGTGACAGCTGGTAAAACTGTGTGGAGGGTGCCGTTTTGTAGCCAATGGCAAACTTTCCAAACAAAGTGTAAGTTGGGTCCTACTGTTACATGTGCCAAATGTTTTAGAAACACTTGTTATTGTGTTTTTAGACAGTAGGTAAAAGTATTGCCTGACTTGGATGTATATATATATATGGATTGTGCAAAATATTTACATGGGCCAAATACATGTACAGTACATTACATTTACAAGACAAACTCTTAAATGTATGTATCATAGAACCTGAACAGTCAAAACATTCAAAGAAAGTCAAGTTTATCAATTTTCAACATCATAAGAATCATATCATAAACTATGACATTGGACAGCGACATTCAAAGTGTACAAATACGACACCACTGCTTGAGTCATCAGCCATTTTGTCAGCCACTGCAGTTTTGATATTTACCAATGCTGGAACAATTAAGAATTATAGTACTGTTGCAAATGTCAATCTCAATGGAGATTTTAGATTTAGAATATTTGCAGTTTTGTTGCCAAATTTCTACAAAACATTTAAGTCATGCTATTACTAGTAGGTACTGTGAGTTGAGAACATTTCAATGGTCCAGGAATATAAATGATTGTTTCCACAGATATGTATCTGATGCCCTCAGGAAGACTAAATATAACTTAAGAGCTTCATTACATTGTTTCTAAGCAATGAGAGTATGTACACAATGTGCCCTGACATTAGTCTTTGATTAGATTATCATGCCACAAGCTTAACAAATATTGTCAATGGGGTCAGCAAATCACCTTCAATCTATAGCATATGGCTTCTTATTTAACAACAAACTTTCCTTACAGCAAACTGTTGTTGGATAAAACTCTGTATCCTATGTCACACTACAGATACAGTATTTAGGAATTTTAGGTGCATAAATATTGTGGTAAAATGGTATGTCCAAAGGCCAAAGGTTAACTTTAAGAAATAACACATTCACTGCTAGTGGTACTAAAATAGAACCTCTAAAAACAGTGCTATAAAGGCCTTCTGAAGAATATCTCATCATATAAAGATACTCTGAGGTGTGCATACCTTGGGGGTTACTGATGCTGCTTTACCGGTAGATCTCTTTCAATTCACCACTTTTTTAATTTGGTGCTCTTAGCGTACCTGGCAAATTTATGAGAGCTAACATTCTACTAAATAATAAATGTATGTTAGAAAAGGGGTTTGAATGAGACCTACCTCTGTGATAATGGTACGGTTCCGACCCATTGGACAGTCCCTCTGACGACTGTTCAGTTGGACCTTGTCCTGACTGTAGAGAGACAGAGTCCATGTCTACTGCACTGTCATGGTGGGAGTCAGGACTCCTGGTCCGGGCTAGTCTTAGCTGCTGCAAGTCTGCCGCTGGCACCTGTGTCTGTGGCAAGTGATATCCTCTGGCTGGCAAGTCGCTGGAGCTTGCACTCTGTCTCACACCGTGGGAGGGTCTTTGGTTCGGACTCGGAGTCTGTCTTGGCGAGAGAGAATTTCCTGCAGTTCTCAATTCCGGAGTTGACGTTAGTTCCCTCCGTTCTGAAAAAGGGTCCGACTCAGATCTTCCTCTACTCGCCATCAGGTTCTCGCGACTTCTGGACAAGCACTTTGGAGGAAACGGTTGCCTGGACAGCAATTCCTGCATGTTCTGCTTGTTCTTTTCCAGTCGTTCCTTCAACGACATGCGGCTCTCGTCGCTCCCCCGACTGGAGTAGCTCTCCGCGACGCTGTGCCCACTGTCGGACCGAGCGAGCGATCCCGCTCTCCTCCTCCCCCTACTGTCTGTTTCAGTCCCATGATTCAACTCTGACCTTGGGGATGTGACCTCCGACCTTGGTGATACTGGACTTTCCCCTATTGATGATCTGTCATGCTTTTCAAACAGCGCT
Organism: Branchiostoma floridae; assembly: GCF_000003815.2. Lineage (NCBI taxonomy): Eukaryota > Metazoa > Chordata > Leptocardii > Amphioxiformes > Branchiostomatidae > Branchiostoma > Branchiostoma floridae. Next base: position 1,001,720 of record NC_049986.1, read on the forward strand.
GGGTTCTTTTTTCTCAGGTCGTCATAAAATCTGGACAATAGTCTGGAGGGCTGGTGACCGGAGGGTGACGGGGGCTCCTCTCTGTGATTGGTGGAAATGCCACTCTGCTGCGTTTGCTGAAAAAATACAGTCGTTATTACAAGCTATCATGCTGAATGCAAGTTTCTATGTATCTATAGCTAACAGACTACAAATTGCAGTCAAAGACTTTTATTTCTAACACTGTCAAGATAGGTAAATTATCATTATAAAGAAATTTAACGATTGAACAAAAGTTATATGCTATTCTTCTAGAGTCCAGGTTTCTAAACTACATTTGTAATAGGTGCAAAATATCATCTAGTTGTTGTACATTATAAAAATGGTTCATTTCTCAAAAATATATTTTTATGATTACCCGGTATTTCAATGATCCTTTGATTAAAGCAGAGCCCTGGTGACTTGTAATTATGTGTTGCAGAATGACTATACACATGACTACCTATGCATACACCACAGTAAGGACACAGGGTCAACCTAATACTTTACCCAAACAACTGCTCTTCTGTTACTCTACAAAAAAACGCAGTCAACTGAGCATAAATTTCACACCAATACCGTAGTCTCATGCTAATCAACAAATTTTCCAGACTCTAACAATCCTGAAAAGCTCTTAGAATCCGAAAAGAATTACTTTGATTCTGTTACAAAGCCTGAAAGACAGCGCACAGGAAGATTTGTAGACAGAAGTCGGTGCTGAGGTCAGCGAAGTTTGTATAGTCTAACTGTGACGCACATGGGTGGTAATCCTGGCACAATAGAGGGTAAAGTGCCATAGCATGTATGATCCTGTAGACTTGGGATTAGGGAGAATGTTTGGCCGTGTATTTGTCCAACTTTCTGTGGCAACTCGCAAATACAAAATCACAAAACCAGATTTAAGTAGTCTGTCTTAATTCCTTCACCCTATTGGCTAGTCTATTCTAGGCTTTTTTGTTTGCTCGGCTCTACTTTCAAGGACACCAATAATAAATCATTACTGAACCTCCCCCTTATCAAACCCACATACAGGATTGCAAGCTCGAAATATCTGTACTTTGGACAGTGATGCAAGCTTTTTCATAGGCACACCCTGGCTCTCCTGCAGGCTACTGAAATCATTGACACGTGTTATCACAACATTACAACAGAAATTCAACACTGTTTGCAACTTTAAATTAAAAGAGGGACGAGACAAGATCGTCTGTAACAATAGTGGGCTGGGTATGAGAAAATATATTTTGGAGGAATAGAAACTGTCATGTATAACAAATCTGTAAGCTGCAATTTGCCTACTAGAATATATATTTAGTACTTTAGTTCTAGGTCTGTAAACAAAACACATATACAAAACTCTGAAAAAAGGCCATGTGTTCAATAGGCTTTCTTTGTGTCCATACTACTACTAGTATTGGAAAGACCAGTAAGTTTTAATGTGGGGGCTAACATTATGCATTAAACTGTTAAAAAATACTCTAATTACTACATACCAGGACACCTAGGTCCTAGCCTGTTACCTAGTAGTATATTTACAACTAGCGGTAGTTACACAGGTGGGTTGTTTGTTGCCATGGGTTACCAGGTAAGTGACGATGGGAATGGAGAGGTACAATTACCATGGAATGTCCACAACAGTGTGGCTCTCACCGCGCACACAACAGAGGTCGTATTGTCTGATAGTAGCCAGGCAGTACAGGGTTAGACAAGTTTTCAAAAATTCACTTGTCCTATCGGGCAAGTATATAAAAGATTTACTTGCCCGAACCAAATTTTCACTTGCCCGAAATTTAAATTACATTTTTCTATGTATTTTCACTTTGTTTACCTCACTGACGAGAAAGTTTTGGCCCTATCATCCAGAATCAATGTTTCTACAGGCTTAAAAATGACATGGTCACTATAGGTAGGCATTCAGCCCTGTGCTGTCACAGTCAGTGGTAATTTGAGCGGGTCACATCTGGAAATTCTTACTTGCCCCCGACGGGCAAGTGGGGAAGCACTTCTGCTTGCCCGAACAGCACTTTTACTTGTCCGGAACAATCGGGCTAATGGACTTGTTTATCCCTGCAGTACATACAGGTGGTTTTAGGGTACAAGTGTATCTGTGTGCTATACATGTGTACATACATGATTATTGGTGAAGATAATAAATGCTGATATACAGTGGTATCCATAGTGAAATATCGGAAATCAATTTTAATTTATACCTTGGTTTCACCATGCATTTATGAAGCTTTGTATGATACAGGGCTAAAATACCACCTGTATATGCATGTTTGTGCAGGTAAAATTGGAGTTGTGCAGGTATTTCTGTTGTCTACCTGCACCTAACCTGCACTGGTTCATGTACTGGGTTTTATGTATAATGTCATATGACGTAGGTGTATGTGGATTGTTATTTAGGGCACTAACTGTTACCACCTATAAAGTATAGAAGAAAAAATAGCAATGGTTCAAATTCAGAGTGGTGCAGGTAAAATTTGTCTGGTGCAGGTAATTTTCAGTGTTACCTGCAGAAAAAAGTACTTCGAGCCCTGTATGATATGAATATTGCCATTTGTATAATGTCTACTATCAAGTTTCTGCAACTTTTAGTAATACCCTCTTGTAAAGCATTCTCTGGACCAGTATACTAGTACTGCAGTTACAACAAGCTGTTCCACCACACAATTACTTCATATACCCAAATTCTATTTTCTGATTAGATCAGTAAAACCGACCAATGGGGAGCCAGAACCCAGAAACACGACCTGAACCCTTTAGAGACAAGTTGGTTAGGGAACCAGCCAGGCAGAACATAAGCCTTTTGGTAACCCTTTCTGATTTCCTGGTGGTAAGATCAAGTTTCAAATCAAATTCAAAAGATGAATTAGTGCATTACCAGTAGCAGAATTACAGTGGGTGGTTAGAATAAAGCATGCAGTTACAGGAGAAGCATGTCTGGTGTTAAAAGCTTTCACAGACTGAAGTTTCACAGTTGTTTCACACTTACTTTGCCATGAAATCTGCACTTAGACAAGGGTCTCAACTGCTGCTAAGTACTACAAGTACACATACAAGCATATGGTACACTAAGTCACTGAATGAACATCATACCTGCAAAATACAAGCTATTCTATAGCAAGTCATGTGTATATTGAATCATTTATATGGGTGGTTCATAATGGGTAGTCTGGCAATGAAACTTTTAATTAACTGCATAAATGTTGAAGCATTATTTATGGTACTATTTGTTGAACTCTTAAAACAAAATGATATCAAGGCAGTGATATTTTATTTGGAATGTTTAGTATGTAAAAATGTGAGAGTGTCAAAAAAGGTCATGCTAACCTGGAGAGACAGCTCTGTTAGTGTTACTAATTATGCGTGTAGAATTAAGAAAAGCTATCCACCCCCTGACCTGGTCATTAGGGCACTTGGTTTAGTCTTCTGTTTTTTGTGAAAGTAACGTCTAACTTTGCTGTACAAGTGATTTTTTTCTCAATCTCCCAGATGTTTGTACATCTAACAGTTTTAGACAAGATCACCACATAATACTTTTCATAGGCAACATCTTCAAAACATTAGTGAGATAATGTGAGATTAAGTACATGCTTGTCTGAGTTAATGATGACAAATAACATGTATGATCTATTCCAAAAGTGACCAAACCAGTCTGTCAACTTCTGCACTATGCAGGCTGTCTTTTTACAACAATCCTTAGCCTTATCATCCTAGTAGCATTGAATGAGTTTATTGCTCAACAATCGCACAGGGTACAATGTATGGCAACCAAAAACAACTATAGCTATACAGACAGTAGTACTAAGAGGCTACATACAAAACAATAACAAAGCATTATCGATAACAGTACAGTTATGTATGAGTAATCTGGTCTCGCATTTGGAATACATTATGAAGAAACTGGCCTACGAAGACGGATATATGAGTTGGACATGACAGCAATATATTGAAAATATCGTTTTCTGCACCAGTAACAGAGATGTGTGTTTTGGTTCTAATATTCTTAAACATTTATGTCTCTCTCTCTTTACTGTTGGTAGGACATGAAACAAGAAGAACTTAACGTACTTGAAACAGAGATTTCTCTGTTCCCCTACGATATCCTGCAAACCATTCTGAATACTTCTTCATGTGTGACTGGAGAATAAAACTACAATCTAATGAACAAAAGAAACCGGCTATTGCTCCAAAACAAATATCACTGTCTTTCATAGTACAGAATGATATTTTTGTATCCAATTGAACATGTATTCTTGCATTTCATACATCATCATTTCAGATGGCAAAATTTAGATTGCTAACGTTATATGTTAAATTTTCTGCTGGTCTTGCATACTGTAAATGCATTTAAGTTTGCAGGGATTTAATTTCGCGGTAGCGGGAAAAAGGACTTTTCGCGGTGGTTTTAATTTCGCGGTAACACCATCACTGCAGTCTAATCAATGAGCTTTTATATGGTCTAATACCATAGAAAAATGTTCGCGGTGGTTTTAAGTTCGCGGTGAAGTGGTTGCCGCGAAAACCGCGAACATTAATCCACCGCGAACATTTCTGCATTTACAGTAGTTGCAGACCTTGAATTTGAAGACTTGGCTATAGTCCCAGGCACATTCTAACAGCTTTACTCTTAAAATGTCAGCTTCAACTATTTGGCTCTCAAAGTTCAAACCCTTGAAGACTTTTCCAGATGTTACATCTCCTTAATAGGCCAAGTAAGACAAATTAAACCAAACATATACCTCAGACAAGTCGACTTGTATATTAAACATGTCTGGAAGTACATTCCTTCACATAATTTCATACACAACAGTCTGACAATTTTATGCATTGACCAGCACATATTTCTGGATCAAGGTTGGACAAGTTTTCTAAAATTCACTTGTAAATTCATGGGCAAGCACATAAAAAATTTTACTCGTCTGAACCAAATTTTACCCAAAAGTCAAATGTCACTTTTATAATATGCATTTTAACTTCCAGTAATGGAATTCTTATTGTTTCCATTTTTCTATGTTGACCATTATCATGACTGTAAAAAGTATGAAGTATATAAAAATCTCACTACTTGAAGTAAGTGTAAAAATCTTATTTGCCCGATCTGCACTTTCACTTGCCCTGGACTGTACAATAGCTAGTACAAGTAGTACTAACATGCTGGGTCAAAACATTCCTATGTATGAGTATGAATTTGAGAGTAAAATGTGCTTCCTGCTTTTTATTGAACACACTGAGGATGATTCACAGCATCTATTATTATGGTAAGGTATGAGTCATGGGTTTTGAAGAGAGGTCAAATATTTTGAGGTCAAGATGGCTAAGATCTATGCATATCCAAAACGGGTATATAGTACAGCTATATACTATAATATAGTGTGAAAATCTAATCATTTAGCAAAACTGCTACACATTGTAACTACATGGTATACTGTAGTGGGGTCCGTTTACAGTTGAGTTGCAGTGTAAGTTGGTAACATTTTTGTAAAACTACACAACAGAAAACTGTACAACAATTACAACAGCATTACAGCTGACTTAATTCACAGTGTCAGATGTCAGGTCACAAGTTACAGTACAGGCATTCCACCTTCCCCAGTATAAACATGACCGTTTATTTACCCAAGTTACAACTGCTTAGTTCACATAGCGGTGTGTAGACACAAAGGTAATACACGTACAAATCACTCCGCATGTCGCAATCCAACGCTTTTTACCGTTGATGAATTGACGAAAAGGTCCTTTGAATGTAGTCGTCGAAACACGTTGGGACCCTATAAGCTTTGTTTCAAACATACTTCATTTGCATGGAAGTTTGACAAGACTAACGTGTGTGAAAACACACCTGTCAACAAAACAATAGACTTCCTCGGTTAACCATATTTGAACACGTTGGGCGGAAAACGACACACGTCACGTTTACGTGCAGTAATGTTCGAAAGTTCCTGACAGACATCTATACCCTTAAATCCAGTAGGAAGAAGACAGAAAAAATACATGATTTAAGAAGAAAACGGAAGAGGAGTGTTTCTTTTATCAATCCACAAGTAACACTACACCGAACAATTGTCCTCAGACCATTGACAAATCGTCAACTAGTGAACACAAAAGAATGTAACTGCTGACAACCTCATTCATGGTCTTTGCAGGTGAAAGACAAGCGTTTTAGTGTCTGTTGAGACAAAGTGTTGACATGTACTTTAGCTGAGGCATCTTTGATTTTAATTTTTTGTTTAAGAGAGTACATTTTGATGGGTTTGTGATCTTACCTAACTCACTTGTACCAATACTATTTTGTTCATCTGTTGAATAGATTCTGGCCTGTTTTTAAATTCACATTTATGATTCAGGATAATAACTGCTTATTCTTCTCAATCATAACCAGCCTCGCATTCATGCTCTCCAAGACCATGGTTAAGACTTGCTACTTTTGTGCACATTGTATGTAATAAATCAAAATTCAACAAAATTGCCTTGAAAACAACTTGATGTCACACGTCATTAATGCTGGCACTCATATTAAGGTTGCTTCTGAACGTTCAAACTTGGTACTCAACAATTTAAATTCTAATGGCATAATTCTATGATTAATCAGTTTTATTTGCTTTTTATGCAAAAACGTACCTACAGAGTCTACTCAACGTGGTTTTACACGTTTCCTCTTACTCGGAAGCCAACATTTATTTGTAGAAAGTCTCACCTGAGTTCCGTTCCGTCTTGACACTTCCTCGCTGTTCCCGCCGACTCTAGCACCTAAAGACGATCCTACATCATCTTGGGACGGAAGTGGCTTGCTAAGGAAGACATCAGCGTCTACAGAAGAGACTGGTGGAGGCGACAAGACGTGTCCGAAGGAGTTACTGAGTCTCTGCGGTCGGAAGGAGTCGTTAGTCGAGGACGTTTCCCCGCCGCTGCCCTCCCCATCCACCGCCGGGCCGCCCAGCTCCAGCCCCAGGCTGAAGATGATGTCCTCGAGGCTCGGTTCATCCTCGAGGTCCTCCCGGGACGGTCCCGGAGGCAGCCCGCTGTGTGGAGACCGGAGCACGGCCATGAAATCCGGGCAAGATCGGCGGTTTTTCTGTCTCCTCGCTAGCCCCGTACAAACGCTGTTTACACCATGGCAGGTTTATGGTTGATTGAGTTTCAAAATCCCAGCAGGGAGGTCAAAGGGCACGGAGTCACGTGATGCCCATGGATCAAGCTCTTCTCTGTCCATCTAAAGCAAGGACGTATATAATCTCCTTGATCTATATGAACTTTGAAATACCTAGTAATAGATAAAATTAGTATAATCAATCACTTTTGCTTAACCATGGAAAAAAATATTTTAATGTTTGACATGAATGAATAGTTTTACTTAAAAGTAATGTGTTGGTTCGCTCTTCTCCAGAGATGGAAAAAAATCAAAAGTAAGGGTCCTCTTCCAAAGAATAGATGTGGAAATCCAGCGTTTGGCAGGTAAAACTCAGGATATCTGTTACTCTGGTTTTATGTTGTGCAAAATAAAGTCAATTTGATGGACCTGCCACCTGAAACTGCCACCCAAAACCCAATACAACTATCGTTCAGCATCCGCATCCCGTCATCCTGAGTTGAAGGAAAACGGTGTCAGCTAGGCTGGTTTAAAGCTATGCTAAGGAGTTTTTTGCGCTCAAATTTGAAATATTCTAGAACGAAGAAATCTCAGATTTACTACCACTTTTTGACACTTTTTGACACTTTTGTGTCATTATTTCACGTTTGCAAAGTAAAGGATTAGCCTACAAAGCATTCTGCTATAGGCTCGCTGTAACCTGTTGACCTCCCTAGTTAGACCTTGGTTAGACCCTCCTGTTTGTAAGCAACAGCATGCTTGCCACCAGTAGGTCCCCCGGGGTGGGGTAACCAGTTAGCACATGGCAGACTAGAATTGGTAAATTGCAATACAGCAAGAGTCCATCACCACTTGCACAATCCTCCGTGAAGTAATTATGGTGTTAAATGCTATATGACTTAGATGTTTAATATATACTTTAACCACCAACATCCCAAATATCAGACTTCTTATTGGTTAACTGTCCTTAAATAGTAAAAAGATTATCTGTCGGAGAGAACGCAGTATGTTTCTAATAACAGTTTTGTCTCGTCCCAGAAATTTGTAATATGTGGTGTCCCGCAAGGCTCCATACTAGGACCTCTTTATTTCTTATTTATGTAAACGACCTTCCCATGATATCAGACAAATATTTCGCTTTACTATTTGCAGACGACACCAATCTATTTATGTCACATAAAAACTTTGATACACTCATTTCAACAATTAACGATGAACTTTGCAAATTAAATCTTCGGTTTAAGTCAAATAAGCTATCCCTAAATATAGACAAAACAAATTTCATAATTTTGACAGCAGGAAGAACTAAAAAATACAGTAAAGAAATGACAAAGATATACATCGATAATAAACCCATTAAACAAGTAAGTGACGCACGGTTTCTAGGAGTCGTTGTAGATGAAAAACTAACATAGAAGTTTCATATTAACGTTATTTGTAAGAAAATTTCTAACAATATTGGTATCAAAAGAAAAGTTGCAAATTGCCTATCACGTAAGATATTTATGACTCTTTACTACAGCTTGACATACCCATATTTAACATATTGTAATGGTCGTCTAGGCTAGTACTTACACTACCTTAATAAAACCACTACACCTAAAACAAAAACGTTTTGTTAGAATTGCACCAAAACGCCTCATTTATAGCAAACTCAGCAGGTTTTTTTTTCACAATTTGAACATTTTGACAGTAGAAAAGTAAGGAAGTAATTTTTAGTACTCAAATTTCTTTCTGCCTATTCGCCACGGGTTTTACTATGAAATTCAAGTGATGAAAGTAACGCACACTTTGTTTAAGATTCTGCAAGTTCCACCGTATGGGGTCGCTTTGCGGTTACCCCAAGGGGAACCTTCCTTCGCTTTCGAGCCTTGTAGAAAAGTAAGGAAGTAATTTTTAGTCTTCAAATTGCTTTCTGCCTATTCGCCACGGGTTTTACTATGAAATTCAAGTGATGAAAGTAACGCACACTTTGTTTAAGATTCTGCAAATTCTATCGTATGGGATCGATTTGCGGTTACTCCAAGGGGAATCTTCCTTCGCTTTCGAGCCTTGTAGAAAAGTAAGGAAGTAATTTTGAGTACTCAAATCGCTTTCTGCCTATTCGCCACGGGTTTTACGATAAAATTCAAGTGATGAAAGTAACGCACACTTTGTTTAAGATTCTGCAAGTTCCACCGCATGGGGTCGCTTTGCGGTTACCGAAGGGTTCGCTTAGCGGTTACCCCAAGGGGAACCTTCCTTCGCTTTCGAGCCTTGTAGAAATGTAAGTAAGTAATTTTTAGTCCTCAAATTGCTTTCTGCCTATTCGCCACGGGTTTTACTATGAAATTCAAGTGATGAAAGTAACGCACACGTTGTTTAAGATTCTGCAAGTTCCACCGTATGAGGTCGCTTTGCGGTTACCGAAGGGTTCGCTTAGTGGTTACCCCAAGGGGAAGCTTCCTTCGCTTTCGAGCCTTGTAGAAAAGTAAGGAAGTAATTTTTAGTCCTGAAATTGCTTTCTGCCTATTCGCCACGGGTTGTACTATGAAATTCAAGTGATGAAAGTAACGCACACTTTGTTTAAGATTCTGCAAGTTCCACCGTATGGGGTCGCTTTGTGGTTACCGATGGGTTCGCTTAGCGGTTATAATTACCCCAAGGGGAACCTTCCTTCGCTTTCGAGCCTTGTAGAAAAGTAAGGAAGTAATTTTTAGTACTCAAATTGCTTTCTGCCTATTCGCCACGAATTTTACTATGAAATTCAAGTGATGAAAGTAACGCACACTTTGTTTAAGATTCTGCAAGTTCCACTGTATGGGGTCGCTTTGCGGTTACCGAAGGGTTCGCTAAGCGGTTACCCCAAGGAGAACCTTCCTTCGCTTTCGAGCCTTGTAGAAAAGTAAGGAAGTAATTTTTACTACTCAAATTGCTTTCTGCCTATTCGCCACGTGTTTTACTATGAAATTCAAGTGATGAAAGTAACGCACACTTTGTTTAAGATTCTGCAAGTTCCACTGTATGGGGCCGCTTTGCGGAAGGGTTCGCTTAGCGGTTACCCAAGGCCAAGGGGAACCTTCCTTCGCTTTCAAGCCTTGTAGAAAAGTAAGAAAGTAATTTTTAGTACTCAAATCGCTTTCTGCCTATTCGCCACAGGTTTTACTATGAAATTCAAGTGATGAAAGTAACGCACACTTTGTTTAAGATTCTGCAAGTTCCACCGTATGGGGTCGCTTTGCGGTTACCGAAGGGTTCGCTTAGCGGTTACCCCAACGGGAACCTTCCTTCGCTTTCGAGCCTTGTAGAAAAGTAAGGAAGTAATTTTTAGTCTTCGAATTGCTTTCTGACTATTTGCCACGGGGTTTACTACGAAATTCAAGTGATGAAAGTAACGCACACTTTGTTTAAGATTCTGCAAGTTCCACCGTATGGGGTCGCTTTGCGGTTACCGAAGGGTTCGCTTAGCGGTTACCCCAAAGGGAACCTTCCTTCGCTTTTGAGCCTTGTAAAAAAGTAAGGAAGTAAATTTTAGTACTCAAATTGCTTTCTGCCTATTCGCCACGGGTTTTACTACGAAATTCAAGTGACAAAAGTAACGCACACTTTGTTTAAGATTCTGCAAGTTCCACCGTATGGGGTCGCTTTGCGGTTACCGAAGGGTTCGCTTAGCGGTTACCCCAAGGGGAACCTTCCTTCGCTTTCGAGCCTTGTAGAAAAGTAAGGAAGTAATTTTTAGTCTTCGAATTGCTTTCTGCCTATTTGCCACGGGTTTTACTATGAAATTCAAGTGATGAAAGTAACGCACACTTTGTTTAAGATTCTGTAAGTTCCACCGTATGGGGTCGCTTTGCGGTTACCGAAGGGTTCGCTTAGCGGTTACCCCAAGGAGAACCTTCCATCGTTTCGAGCCTTGTAGAAAAGTAAGGAAGTAATTTTTAGTCCTCAAATTGCTTTCTGCCTATTCGCCACGGGTTTTAATATGAAATTCAAGTGATGAAAGTAACGCACACTTTGTTTAAGATTCTGCAAGTTCCACCGTATGGGGTCGCTTTGCGGTTACCGAAGGGTTCGCTTAGCGGTTACCCCAAGGGGAACCCTCCTTCGCTTTCGAGCCTTGTAGAAAAGCAACTAAGTAATTTTTAGTCCTCAAATTGCTTTCTGCCTATTCGCCACGGGTTTTACTATGAAATTCAAGTGATGAAAGTAACGCACACTTTGTTTAAGATTCTGCAAGGTCCACCGTATGGGGTCGCTTTGCGGTTACCGAAGGGTTCGCTTAGCGGTTACCAAAAGGGGAACCAGCCTTCGCTTTCGAGCCTTGTAGAAAAGTAAGGAAGTAATTTTTAGTCCTGAAATTGCTTTCTGCCTATTCGCCACGGGTTGTACTATGAAATTCAAGTGATGAAAGTAACGCACACTTTGTGTAAGATTCTGCAAGTTCCACCGTATGGGGTCGCTTTGCGGTTACCGAAGGGTTCGCTTATACCCCCTTCACATTAGGCGCGATTCGATCGGACGACGAGTCTGCGAGCTCTAAATTACGAGGAGGCATGACCATGATGCAGACGAAAAAATGGCAGAGTTTCCTCTTCCCGTCAGGGTCATGCCTCCTCATAATTTAGAGCTCGCAGACTCGTCGTCCGATCGAATCGCGCCTAATGTGAAGGGGGTATAAGCGGTTACCCCTGGCGAACCTTCATTCGCAAATGCAGTGCTGGTACATTTCATTAAAATCGTGTGCCTTCTACATAACGTATTCAGTGACTAAGTCTTTTGCTTGCTCTCACTTAACCTTATATTTTGGGTATTTCGCTTCTATTCTAGTACAAGAGTGGCCACCTTGTCCTAGAATAGCTGCCAAATACACGAAAACAGGCTTTGAGAACAAAAGTCTTTTCCTCCTGAAATGATTACATACACTTAAATTTTCATTATGTATGAAATGAAATAATTATACAAGCATGCTATCAACGTCAAGCTAATATGTACGTAGAAATGAAGATGTCAAAGCAAGTTCAGTAGGTTCACTGATACACTAAGACTCGTAAATGTTTCCACAAGCTTATTTTACACTATAGAAACTGAAGCTATTTACGTTTCATGTTTACTTAACTGTTGATAATCAGCTTTATGTACCGTCAAACATTTTACTGTGTTATAGTCTAGTGGTAATTAGGTTAGACAACCGTTGTTCTATGGTGCTATTCCAGTACAAATAGTGGCGGACTGTGTGAGTGGATAGTGGAGACACAGGTGTCACCTCCAAGAGGATGAACTGAACTGAACTGAACTGTGAATAAAGATCGGTTTTATTTATACTCTCGTCTCTTATTTAAGTCTTTATATTTCGTGTATTTCGCGGCTCTTCCAGTCCAAGAGTGGCCACCTTGTCCCAGAATAGCTGCAAAATGCACAAATACAGTCTTTGAGAGCAAATGTCCTGAAAGATATACTCTGCGTTAGTTTTCATATATTTGTCAAAGTCAGTTGTGTAGCATTTTGTTTCCGTTCTTGCTCATATACAACTTTAGCAACAAATTCTACACTTTCTTTCTTATTGTCTATTTTGTCAACAGCTGCCATTAAAAAAGTTTGAAACGGCACATGTGTCATTTTTTCTCATTGAAAATAGAAGGACGAGAGTCCAGGAGCTATATATGTAGTTTAAATTAAATTGTTTTGTTGAAGTCTGAAGGGCCAGAAATATAGTCGCATCACAATGCACCTTGAAGCAAAGCAGATATGAAAAACGTATACACATGTATTTGAATGTAAAAAAAAACAACAACGATGTTCCTACTTTGCCCAGTATCCCCCTTACTTAACCTCTAGTTCGTTCTGGAGTAAATGAAATAGCATCGCTTCTATAGCTACTTAAAAGTACGTCGTTTTGTACGTCCAGTCAATAAAGAGAAATCATCAGAGAAATACTAGTAATGTAAGTATCATCTCCAAGTAGATCATAGGCATATCGTGCAGTCAACCACGAAAAATAAAAATCATGATAAGACGTCGATATCGATGACATACTTGTAGTGTAAATACAGAATTGTTCACGGTAGTTTAATATTCGAAGTTTTCGCGATGACCAACGGCTCCTTCCATGCACCACTATAAACTCAAAACCACCGTCTATCCCCTCGTCACATGTACGTATTATACTTTGTAAATGGCGACGTGAATTTCGTATACTTTAATAAGGTTAACATGTGCTACGAGTGTATAGATGAGTACGGTTAGATGACAATTCTGCAGCATTGCCGAAAGCGGCTGTAATGGCTGCTGGCTCAATCTATTACTGTATATATATATTAAACCACGGGTGACAGACAAAAGACAGCACGTGCACCCGTGGTTAGAAAGCAAAAAGACTGAGCTAGCGGTTACATATATATTATAGAAGAATATATTATAGAAGAACTTTATTGCACGACAATTGTACATAATACAATGTATGGCAAAAACTACTACATAAAATACAAAATAGAGGTATAGGATAATTCAAAGCTTAAAAACTTAGTTAACGTAACAATAAGGGCTAACGTAATTTTTTGATATAGTATTACAATGGAGTAGGCTAATCATTAATTAGTTAAGGTATTCTTTCTAAGCATATTTGCCTATTTTTGCATCGTGGGAGTTTTATGTAAATCTGTTTGTAGCATCGAGTCTCTTGAAATCTGTTGTATTTGACTCGAGAAATATGAATAGTGAAGGCTAATTTGATGAAGTGAAAGGGGCACAAATACGGAAGATTACGCTCCTTTCAAACGGCACACATACACACACAAAAGAAAATATGTTTCATATAATGTTGAATGTCAGTAGACTGGTGGGTTTACCTTTAATAACTATTACACAAAGTTCATCAATAAGGTAACGTTTAATACATTGGTTTACATTCCCGTGCATGATGTTTGGAAATTTGCTTGCTTACTAGCGCCGACTAGCGGAAATTGTTGTACTTGCAGCAAGCAGGAAAATCTCGTTCCCAAGGGACCATTGACCAGAAAGAAAATGGCGGAAAAATAAAATCGTCTACGCCCTTGGCTGATGTTTTCGTGCGTTTTCGGCCGCCCTTGAGGAAACAGAGCAGATTTCTTGAGATGCATGAGTAGATAACTGTCTCAAGTCATCGAAGATGAAGTTTGCGGAGCATCTATCGGCGCATATCACGCCGGAATGGCGAACTCAGTACATACAGTACGAGGTGCGTATATTTCTCTGTAGAGTACAGATACACAAATGATGTTGATATTCACCGTTGCTATTATGATATCTAGAAAGTCGAACTCTCTGAAGTCGTCACATTAACGTTATGTGATTTGAGCAAAGAGCAAATGTTTGAATTGTTCAGAAATATTTTGGCGTTCAGAAATTGCAGTGCATGAACCATAAAATTATGTATTCGTGATTTGTGTTTTCAATAATTCATGGAGAGGGGCCATAAATGTGCATGATTTTATACGGTCATGATTAGGGCTGGGTATCGGTACAGCGTACCGGTACAAAACCGGTTTTTCTTATTGGACCGGTCCAGAAAAACCGGACCTAAAAAAATTGGGTGTACCGGGTGTTGGACCGATTAGAAAATTAAGAGATTATTTTATCAGGCATTCACGCGTTTTGGCGTAGTAGGTGGACGAAAATAACAAGAGTGAAGTTGAGTAGAGTTTATAGTAATTTCTACCAAGTTTTACAGCCAATCGTACAGGTGCAGTTATCGTTATAGGATTTTAAAACGCCAGTGTAAGTCTAATACTCCACCAAACAAATTTCTTTGTAGTGAAATGGACCATTTGTATGAGTCATACTCATACTGAATCAGGTCCAGGTTCAGGTCCGGACCTGGACCTGATCCTCTGGACCTGAACCGGACCTGGACCTGAATTTTCTGTACCGGTACCCAGCCCTAGTCATGATAGACGATTTCATTAGTGGCTTAACCGTTTTAATTATCACTTATCGCTTATAGTTATACGCCGACCATAAAACTGATCGATACATTATTCTTTTTAACTTAAAGAAATGTTAATTTGATAAAGAGTACTCTGACTGAGTCTTTATGTGAGTAACAGCGGTGGTTGATAACAATGTATGGAAATTATTCTTTTATTCCAGATGATGAAAGATTTATTGTACGAGGCACAAGAAAATGCCCCAACAGAAGAAGGTGAGCTACTATTTAACACAGATACACATGCAGTATTGTCAAATGATTTTATCAAATTAGTGAGAAGTTGAAGCATTCAAATGCTGTGGAGCCTGGAGACTTGTTTACTAAATGAAAAGTGATAGTGCAACACTCAATAAGTTTATTACAGAACATGGGCGTTAAAATAAAAATGTGATACATCAACATGGGCGTTGAAATAGAAATAGTTTTATGACAGAAAGTAGAACTAGAGGGGCCGCGTAGCACAGTGGTAGTGTATTCGGCCCGTGACCGAGAGGTCGCCGGTTCGAATCCGCCTGCCGTGTTGCCGGTCTTGTGCCCTTGGGAAAGGCACTTTACACGACTTTCCTCACTTTACTCAAGTGAAAATGAGTTGTCCGTCGGATAGGACGTTAAATGGAGGTCCCGTGTTTGGGGAGAGCCACACCCCGGGCACGTAAAAGAACCCGCCACATGTGCGATGGTGCGATGTGGCGGATCAAACCATTCCGGCCAAAATGGGGTAGGGAATTTCCCGAGCAGCCTCGTAACCCCTGCTTCGCCTATTGAGTCAGTAACCCCTGCTTCGCCTATTGAGTCAGTGAAGTCAAGCTTGCTTAAGCTTGATGTTTCTGACTTAGGGAGAAGAGATGCTGCTACAGTTATCGCTATGGGCCGCTCTTCATCACCATGATGATAACATCAGGCCCTACGAACCTGATTTAGAAAAAAAAAGAAGATATGGTATGGTCATAAGCGTCACCAACAATATAATGTAGCAGTCAGTACGCTTACCATATCAGTCATTACGACTGCGAGCATTATACTATAGTTGGTGAAGATCGAGATACTCTGTTATTTAAAATGTTTGTTTTTTTCCTCCCATAGTGGCAGGCACTGCTGTCATTCAGCGATATTTTGCAAAGTTTGAAGAAAAATTCTTCGTCACCTGCGACAAGGAGCTGGCCAAAATCAACACATTCTTCTCAGGTGAGTTGAGGAACAAGTTTATCCAAATATTTTTCATGGTGCCTCTTTATTCTGACCTTTTATACTGTCTCCGTCTAGAAGAAGCAGACAAGAATCAAAAGGTTTTGCTTTTGGAATCCCCAGTAGGCGCCATTGTTTTGCCCTTGGGAAAAGCAGTTTATAGCTACTACTACTAGTATTTATTCCCTTGTTCAGGTAAAAATGAGTACCAAGCTTTGGTTAGACTGAGATGTTCTTGAGTTGGTGGGATGTAAAGACCTACCATGCTTAGGGAAAAGAGAAGAAGTCTACACCAGTAGCTTCCACTAGGCTGTCCTAGTACAGTTCGGCAAAAAATCGGGAAATTGGCCAGTTGAGTCAGTCCATGCAAAGATTGATACTCCCCCCAACCAACTCTGGTAGCAAAACTCCCCTGCCAAATTACTGTAAATGTATTTTAGTTCTCAGGGATTTAATTTTGCGGCAGCGGGAAGAAGGACTTTTTGCGGTGGTTTTAAGTTTGCTGTATACGCAGCAACATGCACTGTAATCTCTTACTGCCATGGAAAAATTTTCGCGGTGGTTTTAAATTCGCGGTGAAGAGGCCACCACGAAAACCGCAAACATTAATCCACCTCAAAATTTTCTGCATTTATAGTACTAGTATTCTCCCTATAACAGCCAGCGCAGTCTTCTGGTAGAGACTACTATTCCTGTATGAGAGGATAAGCCTGGTGTTACAGAGCTGGTACCTAAATTGTACAAAATTGGAACAAAACTTAGAAACAAGACAAATACTTTTATGTGACTACTTAAACAATTTTCCTTTGTTTCTGTGGAACTGTAGAAAAGCTTGCGGAGGCTCAGCGTAAGTTTGCGAGTCTGCAGAGCGAGATGAACCAGGTAACGGAGCAGGAGGAACCGATCCCCACCTTACGCAGCCGGCGCCACAGCCTCCTACGCCGGTCCAGGTCCAAGGAGAAACTCATCAAGACCAGAACACGCACCATCCAGGACCTCAAGCTGGCCTTCTCTGAGTTCTACCTTAGTCTCATCTTGTTACAAAATTACCAGGTAAAAATGTTCAGCTCAGGCCTTCTCCGAGTTCTACCTTAGTCTCATCTTGTTACAAAATTACCAGGTAAAAATGTTCAGCTGGCCTTCTCTGAGTTCTACCTTAGTCTCATCTTGTTACAAAATTATCAGGTAAAAATGTTCAGCTGGCCTTCTCTGAGTTCTACCTTAGTCTCATCTTGTTACAAAATTATCAGGTAAAAATATTCAGCTCAGGCCTTCTCCGAGTTCTACCTTAGTCTCATCTTGTTACAAAATTACCAGGTAAAAATGTTCAGCTGGCCTTCTCTGAGTTCTACCTTAGTCTCATCTTGTTACAAAATTACCAGGTAAAAATGTTCAGCTGGCCTTCTCCGAGTTCTACCTTAGTCTCATCTTGTTACAAAATTACCAGGTAAAAATGTTCAGCTGGCCTTCTCCGAGTTCTACCTTAGTCTCATCTTGTTACAAAATTACCAGGTAAAAATGTTCAGCTCAGGCCTTCTCTGAGTTCTACCTTAGTCTCATCTTGTTACAAAATTACCAGGTAAAAATGTTCAGCTGGCCTTCTCTGAGTTCTACCTTAGTCTCATCTTGTTACAAAATTACCAGGTAAAAATTTTCAGCTGGCTTCTCTGAGTTCTACCTTAGTCTCATCTTGTTACAAAATTACCAGGTAAAAATGTTCAGCTGGCCTTCTCCGAGTTCTACCTTAGTCTCATCTTGTTGCAAAATTATCAGTTACAAATGTTCAGCTGGTTTTCTCTGAGTTCTACCTTAGTCCCATCTTGTTACAAAATTATCAGGTAAAAATGTTCAGCTGGCCTTCTCTGAGTTCTACCTTAGTCTCATCTTGTTACAAAATTACCAGGTAAAAATGTTCAGCTGGCCTTCTCCGAGTTCTACCTTAGTCTCATCTTGTTACAAAATTACCAGGTAAAAATGTTCAGCTGAGGCCTTCTCTGAGTTCTACCTTAGTCTTATCTTGTTACAAAATTACCAGGTAAAAATGTTCAGCTCAGGCCTTCTCTGAGTTCTACCTTAGTCTCATCTTGTTACAAAATTATCAGGTAAAAATGTTCAGTTGGCTTCTCTGAGTTCTACCTTAGTCTCATCTTGTTACAAAATTATCAGGTAAAAATGTTCAGCTCAGGCCTTCTCTGAGTTCTACCTTAGTCTCATCTTGTTGCAAAATTATCAGGTAAAAATGTTCAGCTCAGGCCTTCTCTGAGTTCTACCTTAGTCTCATCTTGTTACAAAATTATCAGGTAAAAATGTTCAGCTCAGGCCTTCTCTGAGTTCTACCTTAGTCTCATCTTGTTACAAAATTATCAGGTAAAAATGTCCGGTCCTTATGAGATGGAATACATGCCTAACCCAAAATGAACTCTCAAAAATCGACTGTCTTTACAAACTCAGGTTGCTAGTTTTAAGAAGTAGATCAACATAATGCCTCTTATCTGACAACATTGATATGATATATGATATGATATGATATATGATATATTATGATATATGATATGATATGAATAACACATAAAGAAGATGCATTTGTCATTTCGCAAAGAAGTTGACAAATTCTTTTGTCCCTTTTTATGAGATTTTCATTTATTAATTTTCCTATCAAAAATGAAATATTAAACCATATACAGGGCACAGTCTTATTCCCTGTCTATATTTTCGTGTTAGAGAACATCATAATTTTTTTCACCAGATTTGTCAACTGGACATTCTATTTTTCATCACCTTTTGTTCTTACCTATTATTATTCCAGAGTCTGAACTTCACGGGCTTCAGGAAGATCCTGAAGAAACACGACAAGTTGATGGAGACTGACCGTGGAGCGGCCTGGAGAACTGAGCACGTGGAGGTCGCTCCCTTCTACACCAACAAACAGATCGACAAACTCATCGGGGATACAGAGGTAAATCTGCCTCTGAGTCTCTATATTACATTTACAATGTAACTAGTCAGGGCTAGAAATAGTTTTTTTTCTTCATACCTGCACTGGTGCAGGTAAGATTTAGAATTACCTGCACCAGACAAATTTTACCTGCACCACTTTGAATTTAGGAAGTATGGATCATACTAAAATTGTTTAGGAACCATTACTATTTTTCCCTTTATACTTTATAGGTGTTAGCAGTCAATGCAGCTTATAACAATCCGTATACACCTACATCATAGGACATTTGTGTATAAATTCAGTTCATGGACCAGTGCAGGTTAGGTGCAGGTAGGCACCAGAAATACCTGCGCATGCGCAGCTCCAATTTTACCTGCACTAACCTGCATATGCAGGTGTTATTTCGTACCCTGCTAGTATAATGCTAAATTTTCTTCTTCCACAAATAAAGGTACACACAGATAAAATTTTCGATGCTGAATACTGGAATATTTGCTGTGTAACCTCTCTTCAGTATTGATCCTGAAGAAGGCGACAATTTGATACACATACCATTGTACTTACTGTCTATGATTACTACCAACACGGCTGAGCTCCGATGATAATTTACAATCTACCTCACTTTAACATAAACAAAGGTTCAAACAAACATATGTACCTGTAAGTCTGCAAATAACAGATAAGCAAAGAGTAACAAGCACTCAAGCAAGCTCCCTCTAAACCAGTGTACCGTATATCTTGAAACATTTGCTGTGTGACTTCTCACAGCAAACTTATCACACACACAGAATTCTGTCTTCCACTGTGTTGCTACTGTTATTACAGCTGCTAACTCAAAGACACCATGAACTTTTGGATTTCCACCGTGCTGCCAAATTTGAGTCAATTTACAGTACATCCCAACACTTAGGAAAAAAATTAAAACATAGAGTGACAGACAATAGCTTAGGCTACCATCACATTTCCAAACCGGGGCCCAGCCGGGCTGTTTGCCAAAAAATAGAAATGTGTATATAAAAATGTACACTAGTAATGCCCATGACTTCTCTCTAACATCTTTTGTAATTTGGTATCTTTTATATAATATATATCTTTTTTTTTCGTTCCCAAAAGCTGCCCGGATGGGCCCCAGCTCAGAAATGTGACAAAGCCTCAGTGCCATCCAAGCTAAGGTTATGGGAGCCCAGGGCTCGAAATACTGGGTGCATGTGCACCCAGGTGCATCCAAAATTGGACCTGTGCACCCAATTATTTTCTGTGGGTGCACAGGCCAAATATTTTCTTACTAATAGGTTTATGTATGTAAAGATATCAAAGTATACTAGTATACATCATATTCTTGACATTTAAGTGTTATAAAGATAATAAAGATGTCTGTCATGGTAGTTGTTTTAGAATTTGATAGCTTGTAACTAAGTTTAATTATTACTATTAGGTTATTACTTGAATTTAAGTGATGCACCCAAAAATTTTTAAGCTGGGTGCACCAGTGCACCTAATCCCAAAAATGAATTTCGAGCCCTGGAGCCCCATAAACTAACTAGGATGGCACCAAGTTTACTTTAAGAATAGCTGTCACCAAACTGCCAAATGTGTAGGGTGGTTCTTCTCTGCACCTCCCCTCCACCCCTTACCCAAGGACAGTTGTACAACCTTGACTCAACAACCACTCTCTCTTGGAAAGATGATAGTGTATACGTAGACATTCTTCTTTTCCCATGGCAGTTGTCATGACAGTTCTAGGGAGGTAGTTAAAAATAGTTAACCTTCTTCAGCGTGCAAAATACCCACTTGCACACTTGCACATTGCAACCACTTTTTGCTTGGTGCAACTTACTTCTAAGCTCAGGTTGCACAGGGTGCAACTTAGATTTTAAGCCTCAGAACTCTATTTTGTTGTCAATTTACTTGATCTTTAGTTTGAAACAAACATAAGTAAATGATATTAAAAGGTTATGTATTTTTTTCAGAAATTAGTGAATTGTAGGTGGTGCAACTTGTAATTCAGTAGTGCAACCTAGTTTTTGCCCCAGGTTGCTCAGTGTGCAACCTGGATCAGAAAAGTATTTTGTACACTGCCTTCTTGCTGCTGAAGATGTTTTGTATGATTGGTTAAGAGCCTAGTTAGCAAGGATAGTGTTAAGAAAAATTAAACATTTTTACTCTTAAAATAGTCCAGCACATTATTAAACGAATAATAAAGGGTTAATGCCCCGGCCCGAGGTGTATATGGTGAGATAACCCCTGGTCAGGTGCGATAACCACCGAATAAACCACCGAGTGAGCGTAGCGAACGAGGTGGTTTATGAGGTGGTTATCGCACCTGACCAGGGATTATCTCACCATATACACCGAGGATAAGGCGGGGCATTAACGTTATTATCATATAGCCTATCCAACTGACAGTTATTTCACACAAATTCATTTATAACAAATAAACACTTTAATACATTACATAAAAATACATTTGCAATATATATATTGTACAATAGTGTCTATATATAATACAAACATTAAACTATTTCATCATCATCATTTAAGTAATAATTTTAACTAATCATCTGTTTGTGAGATAGCATATCAGCATCAACATGTGGCTTATTTGCAATACAAACTACATGTATTAAGTGGAGTCCTGGTACCCCCCATGCAGAGCCTTTTCACTTGGGCACGACAAAGTACGTATATATGAAGTGATTTAGGAAGGTACCGGATTAATCACGTTAGAAAGCCATAATGAAAATGTGTAAAATCAGCATAATTCCTTTTCAAGTATCCCTATATTCCCCGTGTGGAGCCCTAATTAACATAACCAATCAATCATAATATTTTTGACAGTTATGCATGGTTTACACAGTGTCACAAACAACAGTACAAAAAAAATTCATGACTGTCCCCTGTATAATGGTGCGGTCCAAAAAGTGGTCGGTTATTAGAATAACCGACCACTTTTGAGGTTACTGCCTGATAACCCATGGGAAATGGGGGCCTCTGATTGGCCAACTCCATCTGGCTATATGATAATATAGGTTATTGAATAGCATTGAAAGAAATTATCATTCTTTACACACAGAAACCATAGAAAGTCTTCCCCAAAAGCATAACATGTATCTAATGCTAGAAAAGGTATGAAACCTCATATCTTACCTGTCTTCTATATAGCCTTCTGTCCTTACTCATATGAAATGTCACCTTTCACAGAAGTAACTAGAGTTCCACGAACACATACCTTTGCCAAATAAACCAGGTTTGTTATGTAGAATGTGTTACTCATTACATTTTATTTTATATGCCTGGAGTTGGTTCCCATTGCTCATACAAATTAGATCCCTATTTACTTAATAATATTAAATTGTATCAAGCATCACTTAAGTTATCAGCATACCAAAAATCATGATGATACTTTCATCCTTCTTGAAACCGGCTCCTGCAGTTCAAGGAAAGACGTTAGCGGACCCAAACATACACCTCTTACTCTCTGCCATCTTTTTCAGTTACATATGTGACAAATTTGAAAGTCCTATCACTGAATGCAGTGGATTTATCAACTTCTGTCATTAATTATGCAAATTAACTGTTAATTTGCATAGCTAGTATCTCATTGTGTAAGTTTTTACTTAGGCTATCTACATACCAAAAATCATGACGATCCGTCAACACGTTCATATTTTCCCATTAATTATGCAAATGAGATCATCATCTGCATAATTAATAATGTATTGATATTTCTTTCTTTCTCAGCTACAAATGTGACAAGTTTAAAAGTCCTATAAAGGAATGCAGTGGATTTACAAACTTTCCTCATTTATTATGCAAATTAGCTGTCGATTTGCATAATTATAATTCCATCATGTAAGTCTTCCCTTCGGCTATCTACAGACCAAAAATCATGACGATCCGTCAACACGTTCATATTTTCTCATTAATTATGCAAATGAGGCCGTCATTTGCATAATTAATATGCATTGATATTTCTCTCTTTCTCATCTATATATGTGACAAGTTTGAAAGTCCTATCGTGAAATGCAGTGGAGTTATAAACTTTCCTCATTAATTATGCAAATTAGTTGCTGATTTGCATAATCAGTATTCCATTATGTACATTGTTACCTGGGCTATCTACATACCAAAAATCATGACGATCCATCAGCACGTTCTCCAGTTATTCTCGTCCAAAGTTTGAAAGGAAATCGGTGACTGCAGTTCCAAACAAGCCGCTAGGGGGTCCAAACTTACGGCACTTACTCTCTGCCTCAAGGGCTATCTACCACTAAAAAATCATAACCACAGCATGTCCAGAACACGAGATATCAAAAATTGAGGTTCTGCTGCAGTACCTTAGCAAGCCGCTAGGGGGCCCATTATCGAACTTGACCTTCGTTTTCAAGACCCCTACCCACCTACCAAATATAATCGGGATACATCAAAGGCTTCTCGAGTTATGCTGTTAACAGACACACAGACACACACACAGACAGACTCACAAGCCTAAAACATAACCTTAGCCATTCTGGCAAAGGTAACAATGCTTGTAGCATCTTTTATTCGGTGCTCAGACAGTTAAATCCCACAGGAAGCCAGTATTTGAGAGTACAGTAATCCAGTGTTGTCCAGACTTGTAAGTTCTACCCTGTGGCACAATGGGCCCAGAGTGTTAGTCTGTCATTATTTCTGTGCCCTTTGACCCTCTTACACCTTACAGTAAAAGCAAGTTAGGAAAATGAAGATAAAGCTGTACCGGTGAAAATTCTCAATCTGAATGAGAAGTACTATATGTGTCTATAAGTGACCATTGCACAAGCTTAATACTGTTCAATTAGCACAATTGGGTTATACAGTATTCCTTATATATCTAGTCCTCCTATTGTGATAAAACTTACCCGGTAAGACTGTCAATAGAGCCATCACGCCTTCACGTGAACACCAGCTGTTTGGAGGGGTGACACATGCATGCACATCTCTTACTTAGTGTCAATCAAAGGATGTGTATGGGGGTTTCAAAACTGTTCCTATCCACAAAGTTTCTGTACTAAAGGAACCTACATGTTTGTAGCTTGTGTTTTTCTAAAAAAAAGGCAATTTTGGATGAATTCAGGTTCGTTTTTTAAAAGACAGTAGTAGCTAATCAGTGACTGATTTTTAATTTTTATTGATGACCAAACTCCCCATCACACCCTTAAAGGATATATTAGCTTAGCCCAGACCTCCTTTAAAGACCCGAATGATTTTACAAAGTCTCCGGCCGTCTTCTCAATCGTCGCCTGTCTTGAGATCAAGATGGTTCTGTCTTACCCCCGGCCCAAGTCTCTCCCCGTAGCGACCCTGTGTGTAACGCACCTGAATGGGAAAAAGGAAGTTTTGACTGCCAGGATATGTGGAGATGTCAAAGTTTGGGTAAGACCAAAGTTTTAAAAAGTTACAGTATTCTAAGCCTTGTGAGTGGAGAAATGTTTTTCTCCTGTTGAAATTGCTATAACATTTTGAATGACAGATTTTGGTATGTCAGGTTTTGTTTCATTTTTATTCTAGTATCTTGTTGCCATACTGTGCACTCACAAATCTTTTGGTCTTTTGCGTACTTACGAATGAAATGATATAGAACCCATTAGGGCTGGGTATCGGTACAGCGTACTGGTACAAAACCGGTTTTTCTTATTGGACCGGTCCAGAAAAACCAAACCTGAAAAAATTAGGTGCACCGGATGTTGGACCGATTAGAAAATTAACAGATTATTTTATCAGGCATATACACGTTTTGGCGCTTGCAGGTGGAAGAAAATAACAAGAGTGAAGTAGAGTAGAGTTTATAGTAATTTCTACCAAGTTTTACAGCCAATCGTACAGGTGCAGTTAGCGTTGAAGGATTTTAAAACACCAGTGTAAGTCTAGATCTCTTTGTAGTGAAATGGACCATTGGTATGACTATGAGTCATACTGCATCAGGTCCAGGTTCAGGTCCGGACCTGGACCTGATCCTTTGGACCTGAACCGGACCTGGACCTGAATTTTCTGTACCGGTACCCACCCCTAGAACCCAGAGCATAGATAGCATTGAGTCCTTTCTAAAGTAAACCTGCCTTTTTTCACTTTTTGGGATTTTTCAGTGCATCAATATTTTGTTAGTGAAAATAATTATGATTTCAAGTTGTCTCTTTATATTTGAATACTGTATAAAACTACTTAAAAGGGAATAGTTCCTGGTGATTTAAGTTTATGGTGGTCTTCAATTTGCAGTTGAAACTGCAGTGCATACAGGGTTGGACAAGTTTTCTAAAATTGACTTGTCCTATCGGGCAAAAAATTTACTTGCCCGAACCAACTTTTCCCTTGCCCGAAATCTAAATGACATTTTTCTATATATGTACATTCATGGTCTTCAATTGAATTTTTGTTATTGGCTCTATTTTCTGTGTTAATCAATGCTTGATGCCATGACTTTGAAAAGTAGCAAGTACATAAAAATCTCACTCAATGGAGAAAAGCTAACTTGTCCGATCGGGCAAGTGGGGAAGGACATGCACTTGCCCGAGTGGCATTTTCACTTGTCCGGGACTATAGGGCTAGTGGACTTGTTTATCCCTGGCATATGGTTTTACTGTAAAAGGAGAAATGTTTACTGTGATCTAACTTAGCGACGAATAGGTCGCTGGAAAAGCTGGAAGCAAAGACCACCAGGAACATTTTACCTTTTACAGTTACTGTATTGCATAACTTTTAAACGTTAGGGAAAAAAAAACCTATAGAAGACAGGAACTGCATAGAGCTTTCAAATTAAACAGGAATTCATGTACGGTTAGGTCTTCCAGGTGCATGTTGTAGTAGCTACAAATTTACAATGTAAGTACAGTAAGTACGGGGGTGAAAAGTTGATGCTGACGCAAGATAGATACCCAGCAAACTCATGTCAAGGACGTCTGTAAGATTATGTAAAAAAAATGATTGTGTGTACTTGATTTGACCACAAAAATGTTTCTTCCCACCACAGTTTTAACAAATTTATTCTTCTTATCAGCAGGACTGAGAATAGTTGGTGATATGCTTTGTTGCCAGGTGGTTGGAAGAATTACAGTTCAAACAGTGTTATCATGGGCCAATCCACTTATATGTAGGGGTGAACAGAAGTGGTTTTTCAACTTGCCCTGAGAAAAATAGTTTTTGAACCTGACATAGAGTCAGACAGAAAGAAATGTATTTTGAACTTTGAATAGAGACAAGGAGACTGTCAATTAGTGTAGAGAAGTAACTGTTGTGGTATTGTGATGTGTTTAAAATTTCTTCCTTTTCAAATTTATATTGGACTAGCCCTTATCAGTGTTGATAGGCCAGCTGAGTCCACATACATGTAATTGAAGGGCTGTATATTGACATACACATCAGGTTGTTTGGTGTAATATAACCAGCTGGTGTGTTACGCCGAACGGCGGTTATACGGGCTATATAGAATACAGATACAGATACAGATACAGATACATGTATATACATAATATCGAAGTCTGGGTACATGTAGACTTTATTAGATGTTTATTAGATATTTCATAAGAGTTGGATTGTATGTATACGATTCTTTTTGCCTTAAAAGAACTACTTCTCAAGGAATCCTTCAGCAATGTTTCTTGACTAGCTCATTTAGATCAAACTTATCACTTTCTGAAAACCGATGGTGGTCCGATGCTTTTGAAAATCACTGTGTTACAGTAAGCATTCAATTTGAACTTGACCTGTCCTTACCCCAGGCCGTGGTGACGTCAGAGTTGGAGGGGGGGAACAGACAGCGGGCCATGAAGAGACTAAGAGTGCCCCCTCTAGGAGAACAGGTAAAATACAAGATATTCAGGCCATACCGATTTAATTTCTTGGTTCACGGATTCGCTCACTCCTATTTTTTGGGAAAAAAATTAAAAATAAAAATTACTACTCAGCAAATTTTCACCATTAATGAAACCATTCACCAACTTTCTGGTGTAGCAAATTGGCCTTTGTATTATAAGCTCCTTAAAGTGTGGGTACACGTGCTGTTACTGTACAAAAATAGTGTTTTTGTACTTTTTTCAAGCTGAAAACTTTTTTTCTTAATGTTTTGCATTAGTCGTTACCTTTACCCCAACCATTTTACAATTTTTATTTTTATTTCGCCCTCTCGCTCCATATTTTTTATGAAAAAATCCGTGAACCAAGAAATTAAATTGGTGTGGGCTCATGGTTCTAAACTAAGATCATGATTTTTCATACTTGACCAAGTATTCACTGGTTATGGCATCAGTCAGCCTGAAGAAGGAAAATGTAAAATATGTACACTAACTACTGACATTGAAAAGATGCCATGATTTGTACAGTATGTGACTGTTCTTTTGTTTTGCACTAGCCACTTGCCTAAGACTGACTGTTACATTATACTGATAAACTAGATCACTGAACAATACAATTGCTTGATTTTTTTTCTCCATGACAGAACACAACTTTAATAAGCATCTAGGTTGTAACTTGTATTCAGTTACATTTGAATAGTTTGAATAGTTTATTTGTAGATACATGGCAGTCAATGTACATGTCTGAATTGCGTATCAATTACAATCATTCTTAATAAAAAGACCTTAATACAACTTAAGATCTCATACCTGTGATACTTAAACTACTCAGGAAATTCCCTATCCCATTGTGTTGTTAATTTCTCTACCTCAACTGGGATATTCTACCTCTACGTACATACATAAAAAATATCAGACTATGGAGAATTCCCTTTTAGAATGATTTGTGTGTTTGGAATGACTGACAGTCATCTTGGAACCCTTCCCATTCAACCCACCAACATGGCGACGACAGCAACCGGAGAACTAGATGTCAAAATCACATTCCAAGCCTGTCCCAGACAGTTTATCTTCCAACACCTAATATTAAAAGTTTCATTTTGGATGTCCTTGAAGTGATTCAGTTGTCTGTTGTTTCAGATTTGTTTTGGATGTCCTTGAAGTGATTCAGTTGTCTGTTGTTTCAGATTTGTGTTTTTCTCTATTTTCAGCAAACTCCGTGGACAACATTTCGTGTAGGCCTGTTCTCTGGCATCTTCTTGGTTTTGTCGTTGGTGGTGGTGATATCAGGTAAGGTTTTTTTTCTTATTTGAGACATTCTATTAAAGGGGTGTACGCACATCGCAAACATCACCAACAAGGCCAGCAGAACCCTAGGTTTTCTGAGAAGAAACATAAAGGTAGGATCCAAAAAGATAAAAAACCTTGCTTATGTTACATTAGTCCGACCATTACTAGAATTTGCTAGTCCCGTTTGGGACCCCTATACAGCAAAGGATATAGCGAAGCTCGAAGCGGTCCAGCGTAGGGCTGCCCGGTGGGTGTCAAACAGGTATCGACGGTCCTCCAGTGTCAGCGAAATGCTTCACGACCTTGAGTGGCCAACACTCCAGGAGAGACGACGGAGGGCCAGATTGGTCACTTTTTATAAATACCACTCAGGGGATCTGGCTATTAACTGCAAAACGAGTCCCGCTCCACAAGCTAGAAGTTCGAGATCGACCCATCCCGCAGCATACAAGGTACCGACTAGTAGAACCCAATATAGGCAAAATGCCTTCTTCCCACGTACAACTAGAGACTGGAACGGCCTCCCAGCGGAGGTGGCGCTATCTCCATCCTTGTCTATGTTTAAATCCAAAATATAATCCCCCCTCAGTCTGCGCAGTGAACCTCTCCATGTTGCCACGGCTGCAGAATCCTCAAAAAGATGAGGTTGGCAGCCTAACCGAAAGAAGAAGAAGAGGGGCATTCCACTCCAGAAGGGAGTCTTGTTTTCCAACAAATAATGTGTCAATGAATACATAATCAGCCGAATCACCTTGGGATGAATTACGTAATGTGTGTTTTATAAAACAATAATGACACTCACTAAACCCATGCAGACACTACCCATGCATTCACTATACGCATAGACACCATGTTTATCGTACATATTTTCGGAATAAATGAGGAACGCTGAGCACACCGAGAAGGCAAATTGCTCATAAGATAGCAAAGAATACAAGAACAAGACGAAATTTCTTAGCGAACCTGAAATTAGTTTGGTAATCTTACCTAAAAGTTCTGCATTGTATTCAGCCATAGGATTAATTCAATTAGAGGGTAGTTGGGGAGTTTAGTAGAAGACTGAATACTTTTGAGGCACGTGGAGCAACTGGGTACTTTATCGTATAATGTGAAGTCGTATGCAGTTATCACTTCCTAAAATGAATATCTATCGGAAAATAATACTCCCGTGTGGAGTGGAATGCCCCTTTAACAATTCATGAGCCCAAAAGCATTTTTTGTGTACATATGGCTTATCTAGCATCAAGAAGAATGTAGACCATATAAGAGTTTCTTATGCAAAGTCAGCCCAGAAAATGTGGGTTATTCAAACAGGCAGCGCTCTAATTGCCCTCAGGTACCCTCTAAATGTTGTTAATCATTCACCATTGCCATATAGTCTGATGACTGATCTAAAACAAATGGTAACCCACAACATAAACCTATCAATTAGTATACCACCTCCAATAAGGTAATGAGGATAAAGTTAATTTAGGCCATGGGACTACAGTCAAACCTGTCCAAGACGACCACCCAGGGGACCAGGAAAAAGGTGTCGATTTGGACAGGTGGTCGCTGAGAAGAGTATCGACTCAAAACATGCCCGATGGAAAGTATAAATGGTTTCCATTGTGCTTAATGGCATAAAGCAAGCACACTGCACGCACGCAAAGAAGCGAGGTCTTTAATCTCAAATACAACAGGCACACTGTAAACTGTAAATTTAACCCCAAAATCCGACGAAAAATGGCCGATTTCGGCACAAAATCGTGCTAAATCAAAAATCGATGAAAACCTCAATTTTGAAAATGATGCGGTCATTATGGGTCCCAATTTGGGCCGGTCGCGTTGGCCAGGTGGTTGTTGAGAAAAGGTCGCTTCATGCTTACGTCAATGGGAAAATAAATCGGGACCGAGAAAAAGCGGTCGAAATGGCCAGGTGGTCGCTGAGAAGAGGTGGTCGCTCAGGCAGGTTTGACTGTATATACCTTTACGGTAAAGGCAGTCCCATTGCCTTTTCAGGGCTGTAGGGGCAGTGGGTTGTTATCCATTGTGTCTACGTAGGGCACGGTATTGGAATTCAGCTTAGCCCATCCCTCTCCTTCCACCACTTTTTACCTCCCTAACTGAAGCCAGGTACCCATTTTACACCTTGGTGGAGTGGTGAAAGTTGCAATTGTGTAAGTGCCTTTTCCAAAAACACAATGTCTGTCCGGAAATCAAACTTGTGACCTGTAGCTTTTAAGAACTCTAGCATAGACACTCAGCCATTCAAAACTACTCTAGAACGTTTGTGTAAATATTAGCAAAACTTTTGGAGAGTTTAATGATTGTAATCACGTACCATTTACATGACACTTTGAGTCTATGGGAGTTTAAGAGATTCAACCTTGTCCCACCCAACAGCCGTCTTCTCACGCTTCGACATTGAACTTTGGCCCGCGGTGCGGATGTACCGCGGGTCGTTCCTCATCGTGTTCTTCCTGTACCTCCTGGGCCTGAACACCTGGGGCTGGCGCAAGTTTGGTGTCAATCACGTGCTCATCTTCGAGATTGACCCGCGACACCATCTCTCACATAGTGAGATACTAGAGGTGAGGATCTGTCGTATTCTGTTTTTCCTATCTAACACATTTGTTATATGAAAATACCCACCATCAACTAGTCAGTCAAGTTCGTACTTCCTAATTTTGGTATTGGCTGGGCAACTTTATATTTGTAATGTTGACTATGTCTGGGCAACTGCAGAAACACTTGTTACACTGCATGTATCCTTAGAATACATTATTATTGCTTATTATCTGTATACTATTAGCCAGTGCAACCAACTTCCAGCAACACACCAGGTTGTAATCAGTCCAATGTTCATTTATCTTTTGTTGAGATTTATTTTTGTCATAGAAGGAGAAAGGTGTTTTTTTTTTTGTAGTTTAATTTTGCAGGTTAAGCAAATCTTTACTACTACATGTGTATATCAATAGAAAGGAAATGATTATTGGTGGTGTAGTGATACTGTAGTGGAAAAGTGCGTGAAATGTAAAACCCCCATGAACATTTCCATATTTGTAATACATAAACTGTAGGCTATAGTTTGTGCATGACATGTAATGCAATGAAAGGTACTGTAAATGCATTTAAGTTTGTGGGGATTTAATTTCGCGGTAGCGGGAAAATGGACTTTTCGCGGTGGTATTAATTTCACGGTAGCACCATGCACTGTAGTCTCTTACTGCTATGGAAAAATGTTCGCGGTGGTTTTAAATTCGCGGTGAAGCGGCCGCCGCAAAAACCTCACTCTCACTCACTCAGGTCCGCATGCTCCGGGATGGAGCGTAGCGCCTGCACACACAGATCTCCACATAGGTCTGTTGAGGGCCAGCACCCAGGCGGTGGTATGGTCGAGGCCGGCAGCCCTCAGGTCGTCCTTCAGTTGTTCTTGCCAGGTATGCCTGGGACGGCCCCTGGGGCGGGACCAGTTGGGTGGGGTCGGTTCCCTCAGAAGGGCAGCTGTTTCCAGAGGTGGCTCCGTCCTGGCAATGTGGCCAAACAGGCGTAGACGGGCCTGGCGCACCTTGTTGGACAGTTGGGGTTGACTGGTGGTCTCGCGCAGGGTGACATTGGATACGTAGTCGTGCCACCTGATCCCCAGGATTCTCCGTTGGCACTTAGTGTCAAAGGCGTCGAGTCGGCGCTCCTGGGCAGCAGTGAGAGTCCAAGTCTCTGCCCCGTAGAGAAGAATGGACAGCACGAGGCTGTTGTAGAGCCTTATCTTTGTCTGCACAGAGATCTTGCTGCTGGTCCAAACCCTGTCCAGGCTGGCCATTGCCGAGGCGGCCCGGCCGATGCGGAGTTGGATATCTGTGTCGCTCTTGCAGTCTGATGTTATGGTGCCTCCAAGGTAACAGAACCTGTCAACAGCTTCAACCGGGTTGGAGTTGATCACCAGTCCTTGTGGAGGAGGCTCGTAGTCACTGAGGCTCTGGACCTTGGTCTTTCCCCAGCTGACCTGCAGGCCCAGCGGATGGGTTTCCGTGTCCATGGCCTGGAGGGCAAGTTGGAGGGCTTCCATGGCTTCAGCTAGGATAGCCACGTCATCCGCGTAGTCCAAGTCAGTGACAGTGACATTCCCAAAGCTTTAACACCACAGGCACACTGAGCCACAGTTCTGCTCATGACATAGTCAATGGCTGTATTGAACACAGATGGTGCTAAGACGCAACCCTGGCGGACACCACTGTTGATATGGAAGGAGTCAGACATCTGTCCATTTACTCTGACGGAGGATGTAGTGTCGGAGTAAAGGAGAGCAAGGAGAGTCAGAAGCTTAGCTGGGACACCAAGAGTCTTGAGGATCTTCCACAGGGCCTGTCTGTCGACGGAGTCAAAAGCCTGCTTCAGATCAACGTAGGCCGCGTAGAGGGGTCTCCTGAATTCTCTTCTCTTCTCGGCCAGCAGTCGCAGAGTTAAGATCCTGTCCACAGTCGAGCGACCCGGTGTGAAGCCGCTCTGCTCCTTTCTCTGTTTGCGGAGGAGGAGTGGGCGCAGTCTTCCAAGGATGACGTTGGCAAACACCTTCCCGGGAACACTCAGTAGGGTAATCCCTCTGTAGTTGCTGCAGAGATCCTTTGACCCTTTCTTCCAAAAGGGAAGGATGACACCTTGCAACCAGTCTTCCGGGATGGTCTCACTGCTCCAGATGGCAGTGAACAGCTGTAAGAGCTGATCTGCTAGTGCAGGGCCTCCGTGGAGCAGCAGTTCAGGTGTGATGCCGTCAGCTCCTGCAGCCCGGCCAGGCTTCAGCTTCTGTATGGCTTTGACCACTTCCTCTCGCGAGGGGGGGCCAGTAGGAACAGAGTCGTCCTCGCTGGCTGCGGCGGCTAGTGCATCGAGCTGGGGGGAGGGGGGCGGTGCTGGTCGATTGAGCAGGTTCTCGAAATGCTCCCTCCATCTTGCCAGCTGTTGGTCTGGGGTGTCTGGGACTGTTCCATCCATGGCTTTCACACAAGCAGTAGGTGGAGTTGTCTTCCCTGCGAGGGTCCTTAGAGTCCTATAGAGGGACCCTTGATCTCCTCTGCGGGCAGCCGCCTCCGCTTCTTCTGCTAGGTCATCAAGCCATCTCTGCTTGTCCTTGCGAAGGAGCTTATTGCGTATGGCGTTGAGGCGTCTGCACTCACTGCGGTTTCCTTCCAGTCTGGCTGCTCTTTTTGCCTCCACAACACTGAGGGTTTCCTCTGAGAGAAAGTCTTTCTTCTTCTTCTTTCTCTTATGGCCAAGCGCCCGGACTGCAGCGGTTGTGACGTTCTGCTTGAAGACATCCCAAAGCTTTTCCGGGTTCTCCTCATCTGTAAGTGTAGACAGAGCAGTAAAGCGGTTTTGGAGGTCCAGTTGGAAGTGGGTTTCAACTTCGGGTGACCGCAACCTAGACACGTCAACCTTACGCTGAGCGTTACTGGAAGGGATCCTTTGCAGTCGAAGGCAGACGGTCATAGCAAGCAGCCTGTGGTCAGAGTTTCCCAGCACTGCGCTGCGGTAAACACGACAGTCAGTGGATGCATGCCAACGTCTCCTGGTGAGGATATGGTCCAGTTCTTTCCGCGTCTGCCCATCGTTGCTAATCCATGTCATGCTGTGAATGGACTTGTGAGGGTAGAAGGAGCGCTCTGTCCGTAGTCGGAAGCTGGAGCAGAACTCGAGGAGTCTCTTGCCGTTGTTGTTGCAGATGCCGGATCCATGGGGGCCAAGACTAGGCTCATACCCAGCCCTGTCAGGTCCGGTGGTAGCATTAAGGTCCCCAAGAATCCATACAATGTCATGTCTGGAAATGGTCGACATAAGGTCATTTAGCTGGGTGAAGAACTCATCCTTTTCCTGATCGGCTGCTACATTAGTTGGGGCATAGGCTACGATGACTGATATTCTTCCATGGCTATGGCGCAGGCGGGCGAGAAGCAGGCGGGCGAAAACCGCGAACATTAATCCACCGCGAACATTTCTGCATTTACAGTAAGCACCATACAGTAAAAGAATGTAATGGTCCATCTCCAACCATTGTGACAGGTTGCCAGTTTCCTGGGAGTGCTGTGGTCCATGTCAGTACTGGGGTATATCTACAGTGATGTGCTGAAGATCCCCAGCTTTGTACATCCACTGATACTGGTGGGGTTCATGTTACTGTTCCTCCTCAACCCTCTCAAGATCTTCTACCACCGGGCTCGCTTCTGGTTCCTCAGGATATTGGTGAGTGAGTGTGTGTGTGTGTGTATGTGTGTGTTGTGTGTGTGTGTGTGTGTGTGTGTGTGTGTGTTGTGTGTGTGTGTGTGTGTGGGGGGGGAGGTATGCACATATTGTTTCAAACTTCTAAATTGTATTAGTAAATGTTTTAACTTGACTTTCCATGTTTTTTTTTTCAATCCACAGCCGATTTGTAAATGAATATTTTTATCATTTTGGGGGATAAATTTTTTTGCCAATTTCTGAAGTTGCATTAGTTTTGCAAGGCAATGCCAGTTACATTTAGTATAAAAGGCAATGCATAGTAGTTCTCTCATGTAAATTTTTGTGATTGTTTCTTATTTGTATATATGTGTGTGTGTTTTTTCCAGTTCCGAATCTTCACAGCACCATTCCACCCTGTGAACTTTGCAGACTTCTGGCTGGCTGACCAGTTGAATAGCCTGGTGGCCGTACTGTTGGACTTTGAGTACATGATCTGTTACTTCATCTATGAAGTGGAGTGGCACGACGATCCTAGTAAGATCTTTTATCCCTAAGAAAATCAAGTGTTTCTGTCAATGCCTGAGTGTGTCTTTCTTTAGTCAATGTTGTTGTTAGCCTTATCTTTTATTTAATGAGACTGGGTCAAAAATTCTTTAGAATTTCTCCAGGCACAAGTGAAGTTGGCATACATGTTAATACGGTATATTGAGGTAAACCATGGCTATGCCATGCCCCCAAAAATCAAGTTACAAGTTATCTCTGAATGGCTTAGAATACATATCCTTTTCACATCAACATAGAAAAGTTACTCAGTTGTAAAAGGCAATAATAGTATAAATCTGAAACTTTGGTGGTAGATATTCTGAGGTTATAGCTCAACAGAAGAAATATTGTTTGCTTCCTATACTTCATGCTGTTTATCAACAGTTGTAGAATGTAATTCATACATTTCTTTACATGACGTTTCTGTTGCTTCCATTAGATCCTAAGATCTGTACCAGCTGGAAGTACGGTATTCGCTCCGTCATGGCCTGCCTGCCGGCCTGGTTTCGCTTCGCTCAGTGCCTGCGGCGTTACCGGGACACCAAACACGCCTTCCCTCACCTGGTGAATGCTGGGAAGTACTCCACGTCTTTCTTTGTCATCGCTTTTGCAACGCTGTCCAGAGTCCATGGAGGTGAGTTACAAGTCTTAAGTATAAGACAAATTTGATGCAAATGAGTCACCTACCTCCTGTTGTTTTAGATATAGATTACATCATTTTTAAGTTCTAAGAAATCTATCTAGGATGACAGGTGATATCCACACCCATAGCTTCCTATTGACCTGACCTTATTTTTGGCAAAGCCTCTCGAGTGAACCCAAAAGTAGCTCTATGGAAACTTTCCTGTCCCTTGAAAAGTATCTAAATTGAATATCCTTGCCCCTTTTTCCAAGGGGTGACATGTGAGATGCACAGTCACAATCTTTATTGCCTAATATGGCACATACTTTTTAGTGTTCCTAACTGTTCCACTCTTAAGTGACAGGTAGATCCCTAATGTATATATAATGGTTCTCCCCCAGAGGTTACAGGTGAGACCCACAGCCACACCTTCTACTACCTGTGGATCTGTGCAGCCATCCCTAATGTATATATAATGGTTCCCCCCCAGAGGTTACAGGTGAGACCCACAGCCACACCTTCTACTACCTGTGGATCTGTGCAGCTATCCCTAATGTATATATAATGGTTCTCCCCCAGAGGTTACAGGTGAGACCCACAGCCACACCTTCTACTACCTGTGGATCTGTGCAGCCATCCCTAATGTATATATAATGGTTCCCCCCAGAGGTGACAGGTGAGACCCACAGCCACACCTTTTACTACCTGTGGATCTGTGCAGCCATCATCTCCACCTGTTACACCTTCAGCTGGGACATCAAGATGGACTGGGGCCTGCTGGACAGGGCAGCCGGGGAGAACACGCTGCTCCGAGAGGAAATCGTCTACCCAAAAAAGGTTTGTATACAACACAAATCAGCTGCGTTCACAGCTGGTATACTGTGGTTTTCATTAAAAAGGAAGCATATTCAATGTCCACAGAAAGAAAAATACAGTGTTTTTTTCCTCAATGCTAGTATTACTGCACCCCGTAGAAATATGCATATCTCTATGTGCCAGTTCAAGGGTTTGCATTAAACATTTCTTGATCTTGAGGAATATTTTCTTGGATCCTACCTTTTATGTCATACCTGAGCTGTCATGCCGGACCTGTATTTTAATTATAATATAAGGGTTCCAATGTCGAGCTTCTAGTTGTGGATGTGTTTGTATCACACAGGTTTCTACAGAATATTTTGAGCCACTTGTGCTGCTGTCAAAAATTTAGATACTAGATTTGGACATTGAAATTGCTGTTCTTACAATAAAACAGCAATTTTTTTTTAAATCTATGGTGCATTTTGTGAAATGTGAGTTTTTCCTGGTGGGTTTCACGTAAAAAGAATATATACATATGGGCATCGCAAGAAGAGTCCATTCTTGCATGGGGATGTTTTCAAATTTAGTTTTAGAAAGGTGATAATTCAATATTCCATTTTTAGTGGAAGTGTTTTTGGACTGGTCTATTTTACCTTTTCATGCCTTTTTTGCTTAGTTCAACCTTGGCCATGTTTTCAGTGGGAGTATTTCTGGACTGGTCTATTGTGCAAATTCACATAGGGTGCACTGGAAGAGTCCATTCTTGCACTAGGAATTTTGTAAGATTCATTTTTAGGTATCATTAAGTGTCATTAGTGGAAGTGACTTTTAAACAAAAGCGTTCGATTTTTGCACATGGGTGATTTTGGAATAGTCTATTGTTGCATGGGGAGGGAGATGGCTGAAATATGCTGCATTTGCTCTCAAGCAAATGTCGGCCTTTCTAGTACATGTATGTACACCTTGCTGTGTGCTATATGTACTAAAGGGCATGTGTAGCTATGGTAAAAATTTGTGCACTAAAGAAATCCTCCCCACTCCACCGCAGTTGTACTACTACCTGAGCGCAGTACAGAACTTCTTCCTGCGTTTTGCCTGGGTGATGTCCATCTCCCTGGGTGAGCTGGGGATCCTACACGGGGAGCTCGTGGGTTCCCTCCTCGCACCGCTGGAAGTCTACAGGTAAGGGCTCGTCTCAAAACACAGGGTTATTTCCAAACAAATGCGTCACATTCAGTAAGGAAACCCAACTTCATGCTTAGTACTTAAAGGGGCATTCCACTCCAGAAGGGAATCTTGTTTTCCAATAGATAATGTGGCAATGAATACATAATCAGCAATATTTTGTGGAATTCACCTTGTGATGAATTACGTGATGTGTACAATAATGACACTCACTAAACCCATGCAGACCCTACCCATGCATTCCCTATACGCATAGACACTGTGTTTATCGTAGACATACTTTCGGAATAAATGAGGTACGCTAAGCACACCGAGAAGGCAAATTGCTCATAAGATAGCAAAGAATACAAGAACAAGATGAGATTTCTTAGCGAACCTGAAATTAGTTTTGTAACCTTACCTAAAAGTTTTGCATTGTATTCAGCCATAGGATTAATTCAATTAGAGGGTACTTGGGGAGTTTAGTAGAAGACTGAATGCTTTTGAGGCATGTGGAGCAACTGGGTACTTTATCGTATAATGTGAAGTAGTATGCAGTTATCACTTCCTAAAATTAATATCTGTCGGAAAATAACACTTCTGTGTCGAGTGGAATGCCACTTTAACTCACCTGCAAATGTATGCATTTCAGTAACAAGACCACTATAATTGTAGATATTCAAGATAATGATGAGGTCTATTTTTTGTTATGGAATGCTTCCCTCTTGAGTTTGGTTGTTACAGTAGTCAGTATTCTGACTAATCCATTGTGATACGTAGAATGGTGCAGTACTGTCTTCCATTGCTAGAGGGCAAAACTACATATACTTTAATAACAATGATGCCTTTGATAACAATGGAAGGGTAATATTCTGCATTTGCATAGAGCTGTAGTCTTTCTTTAACATAGCTCCTGCATTTCTCTTGATGCGGAGAAGTTACATTTAATTTTTAAGCTGTTTTGAACTATTTTCCTGCAGGAGGTTTGTGTGGAATTTCTTCCGTCTGGAGAACGAACACCTGAACAACTGCGGTGAATTCCGCGCCGTGCGAGACATCTCCGTCACCCCGCTCAACCAGGATGACCAGGCCATGCTGGAACAGATGATGGACGAAGAGGACGGAGTCACAAACAGACGCAAGGACAGAAAGTAAGGAATCTTATCGGCTTAAATCAGTCAAAAATCAATGTTGCCATTTCCCTTGTATAGTTTAGGGTACAAGTCAGGGCTCTAGCCAGCGTCCGTTTTTCCGTCAATTGACGGAAATGTGCTGCGTCTGACGGAAAAATTTAAAAACCAATCCGTCAACCTTGACGGACAAAAATCCTTGGTGGAAGCTACAGGCGGCTTGGGGACGCCATCCACGGCCGTAAAAGCCACACACTGTTTGTTTTGCTATTGTTATAATTGTTGACAATGTGTGTCGGCGCCCTTTCGCATACGATAATCTCATTAAAACCTGTTTTTCAAGGTCTCAGTTCAGTCCTTCTAATTAATTTTCGCGGTTTTCGCGACGATTGTAATTGGCTGACGGAAAAAAAATTTGAGCTGGCTAAAGCCCTGGTACAAGTAGACATGCAGTGACATACTGAGATTTAATGTTTTTCTTTGCCCATTTCCCCTTGTCAGAATTTTTTTTCATATTTGTTATAGGTTGTCGATTATCTATGATATTAAGATTGATTTCTGCCGATGTCAAATTGAATGTTTTCTGGTCTTTTTGATCGTTCTATTTTCTATGCTTTTGATTCAAGTAGGTTCCTACTATCAGTCCCGCATTCAAAAAATCCCGCAATCATTGAATCAGCATTCTCGGGAAGCATTTCTTTGCCAGAAAATCTGGCACAGCTAGCTTCAGGCTTTTAGATAGGCATGCGTCAATGCGTCATTTAGACGCACTGTCCTAACAAACATAAGAAATGGGACGCAATACTTTTAAGCAAGACGGACTACGGACGCCCAAATTTTTTTTCATACATATTGCAACAGACACAATATGCACCTCAAAATGCAGGAAATAGCATTTCAGAGGGTTATGATTTCAAAATTTTCTGAGGGAGGATACCTCCGGACCCCCCTACAATACTCGCGCCTGCGGCGCTCGCGGCGCAGATCACTCCGATTACTTTGGACGCCCTAAAATTAATTCCTAGCTAAAAGCCTGGCTAGCTTACATGTCATTTTAATGAGTCAACATGTATGTTTGTGTTTTTGTTGTGTTGTTTTTCCCTGCCCACCTGTCCACCTTGTGCAGACCCTCGGATCAGAATAGTAACCTTCGCCCTGCAAGGTCATTTTTCATAAACACACCATGGTCCAGTGTTGAAGAAGGTAACTTTTATGGTAGCATGGGTGAAACTGCCAGATTGGCACCCTGTTTCCTCGCCTGAATATGTTTCTGTCCTTGCTGTACATTTATGGTTTTCCAATACTCTGATATTGGCTTTATATAATACATTGTATGTGTATGTATGCACAGGCATGGTTTGTAGTGTGTTTACAAACTTCTACCATCTTGTCTCTGCTGTTACAATTACTACATATATAGCTAGTACAACCAGGGTACATTATAATATATACGTTGTCATGTTTCAAAATCAGCTACCAGCATGAGTTAGGATTGGACTGCATGAAGGTCGATGACCTTAAGCTTGACCCTGGTGACTTGATGACATTTAGCTTCGCACCGAAGGTCTTATGGATAGATGTTGCATGGACCATGGTGTCGGTCACTGTTTAGTAATAATTATTATAATTTACTGTATTAAGTCTCTCAAGTCTCATTCTCTGAAGTATTGAAGGTAACTTTTATGTAATATTCATTCATGTATATCATCATTTGACTGGATAGCACAGTGACAGAATTATCTATCATTAACCCTTGTGGTGCTGGAAAATTTTCACTATACATTTTCCCAATTCTGGGCATTTTAGACCCTTTGGAAAGAAGGGATACTTTTTTCACTATACTACATTTTTTAATTGTAGAGACCTTAAGCTTTGTAGTGATGCATAACTTTATGGGGTTATTGGGAAGGAAAGTAACAAAAAAGTAGCATAGTGAAAACAATATCAACATGTGCTTCCCAACATATGTTGGGCACAGCACTACAACGGTTAATACTGTTATCAGTTGTTCTGTCTTTGCCTGTTGCTTTTGTGTTCTTATTTCAATCTACTGGAATAAGAAGGACCAAATCATACAATTGTAAAGTAGATGTTCGAGTTGCATGCCTCTATTTTGCAGAATGCTGTTGAGTGTCAAGTGGATCCAGAAAAGCACCGTTTATAAGTAATGCCGAAATGTGTTGTGAATTTATCCATGTTTTGTTATTGATAGATCCGTGAAGAAGCCCCAGTTGTGGGCAGATGAGGAGGAGGAGGAAGATGAGGAAGAGGAGGGAGAAGAGGACACCATGAGAGTCTGATCATCCTCATCACAGGATACTACATACGAGGGGCGTTCAAGAAGTAATCCACCTGACCCATTTCCCAAAGGAGGAGATTAATGAAACTTGGTGCAGTTATTAGTCTTTCTCTTCATAGGAATCACCCAGAGTTATGCATTTCTACCATCGTTTGATGCAGCTCTGTACACCGTTTTTGTAGGACGCCCCAGGTTGGTCCTGCAACAGATGCCTCATCAATGGCAGAAGATGGACGACCAGGTCTGGGAGCTGTTTCCACAGACTTCCGGCCATGTTTGAATTCACAATGCCAGCGTTTTACAAGGTCATATGATGGGGAATCATCACCATAAGTTTCTTTTATTTCATCAAAAGTCTCATTTGGTATGCGTCCTTTCAAATACAAAAACCGGATCACTGCGCGACACTCAACTGGCTCCATTTCACACCTGGTCCATTTCACACCTGACTCAGTTCAAACACCTTTAAATCAAAAACCAAAATTAGTTCAGAGCTGTTTTTTGCAACATAACCCATAGAGATATGAATCATTACATATGCAAAATTTCATCTAGATCAGACAACTGGAAGTGGGTCAGGTGGATTACTTCTTGAACGCCCCTCTTACATTGTTCTTGAAGGTTCCCTCACAACATCTAGCAGGCTTAAGGCAGGGACCTGTTGTTGCTGTATATAGTCTTGTCCTAGATTTCTGTGTTGCCTGTAATTTTATCTTAGTTTGTAATTGGGATAAACAAATGTTTGATAAGAAACCCCAGGGATGTTGTCATGTTGTACATGTTACAGTATATGACTTCTTGGCATCTCTGAATGTTTGCATGACAGGTAATATTTCTGGAAGACAAGGCAAGTGTATCCTTTGTAGGTCTTGCCAGAGTAAGGAGCTGATACCTATAGTCTGAAGGGACAGGTTTACACCTGGAGTTATGTTTCAATCAGGTAGGCCACAACCAATTTCCTTTGGTTTGTTCATGGGTATTACAAAGTTGAGGGAATAACTGAGAATTTCAACCCAGTTAACAATATTTGTAAAAGGCATCTTTTTTCAAGGAAATATAATTGTCACTTGTACATCTTTTCCACTTTTTAGTGAAGAAAATTAGTATATTAATTTGTATGGTTTGTTTTGTTACTGTTGTTTTGTTCGTGTTGAGTAAGTTGAAGTCAGAATCATGCCATCTATAGAAATTGTTGTAGAAAGTACAACATGTATATTATGTCCATGTATGTGATCTGGCCTGTGTGGCAGTGTAATACATGTACCTTGGTGTGCTGTATGTACCTGTATTGAATGTGGTTAATATGTTGGTGGGTGTCCTAGAGTCCATTCCAAGACACCATGAGGGTTTTTAAGCAATATCTATAATTAGTCTGAATTATTTTGAATAAAAGAATATCTGAGCCACAATAATTAAATTCTTTTCAAAAAATTGACTAAGAAAATACTAATCTATTTGAATTCCTTTGAATATTTTAGAAACATTTTGAAAGTAACTGTACAAAAATATCTTTATTTAGAATAATTGTGAAACCCCTGTGTGATTATTTCACATTTACAAATATTTGTAAACCTTGCCAAATGGTAAAATTAGTTTATTGCCCCCATAAAAGTAAGCCCTATTGTTGCATCTGTATATTTTTAGATTTCACTGCTGGGCACTGGTGGATCCTTTGTGGTGGGCCATTGTTGCATTGCACCCAACCATACTTTGCAAGGATGTGTGAATTGCTATTTTCCCATCTCACTGAACCATTTACAAAAAATGGTAGAAAATGGTAAATAATGGTAGAATGCTGTTATCATTATTTAGAAACCATTAGAGGTATCCAATTCCACACCATGAATATTTCCAAAGTTTTACAGGACCAGAGAAATATTTATAAAGTTGAAACAGTGTTAAAAATATTTCTGAAGTATCAAATGTCCTAGACATATAATTACAAAACTTTAAAATCAATTCTAAACAATGGCAACAAACATCCGCATGGTGTCTTGAAATGGACTCTATCTGTATATATGTACAGGATGCAGTGTCATTCCTTTCCCTAGCCACAACCACAATGGTTGATATCCAGGTTCTAGCTATAGGCTTCTCCTTGAATTCAAATGGAAAATTTAGCAAAAATGAGACTGGATAGGTGAATTTGATGAGCATTCCTTTATTTTCTGATGTGAACATTACATGTAGTAAATAATAAAGCTGTGCTGGTTATGTCCAAAGCAAACAAAACACCACATACATGTATGTGAAGGCCAGGTCGTATCTTTCATTTACTTCAATCTAAGGAACTTCCATTTAGTGCCACTCACATTTTAGTTAAAATCTATCAGGTTTCTGTTTCCAATTTTTTAAAACAAAAACTTGATGCAACACTACTATTAGTAAGTAGACTGTTATGTACTGTGATTTT
Source organism: Branchiostoma floridae (assembly GCF_000003815.2). Classification (NCBI taxonomy): domain Eukaryota; kingdom Metazoa; phylum Chordata; class Leptocardii; order Amphioxiformes; family Branchiostomatidae; genus Branchiostoma; species Branchiostoma floridae. Next base: position 1,045,152 of record NC_049986.1, read on the forward strand.
CACCTTCTGCTATTCTATTTATTATTTATTTTTATAGTATTGTATACACACCTTTGTACAGAATTGAAAAAGGATTTAGTTTCGTTGAAAGTAAACTTGTATCAAGTTGTATGTGCAATCCTACAAATTTTTATGTTATGACTTCAATTTGTATGTTAAACTCAATATGTACCGTAATATTATTGACGTAATATTGCCTCTTGTGGAGTAGGTCCAAATTAAATGGAAATATGAGCGTGAAGTCACTTTTGCCATTGTGTTCACTGATGTTGCACCAATACTATTGAAGTATAACACAAAAGGTTGTCATCTTCTAATAGTCCACTAAGTTAGAAAGGGGTATGTAAATGATTATAATACTTGAATTATAGATTAAATGTTGACGTAGATCAAGTCACAATTCCTGCTACCTGGGCCTAGCCTATAATGGCTTTCCATGTTGACGGTTCCATGACTGTTCCCCTTGCTGCTTCAGTCAGAAATGTTGGAGTCAGTACTAACATCCATTGGGACCAGAGGTGCCCATGCCGTCATGGGGTGGCAGTGGTGGGTCTGGGTTGCACTCAACTATGAGGAAACAGATTGTAGTTAACACATATGCTCTGAAAATACTAGGATGTAGGTGGATAACATCCCTAAGAACATGTTCTTGTCCTGTTATAAGAGAATAGAACACAAGTTACGTAATCAATAAACTAATTGTGTATCAGATACTGTCAGTGAAAAGACTTTTATGACATTTGGGTTGTGATTTTGTCCTGGCCTAGCCTACATAGCAGGCTCTCTGGGCATTTTGCGTTATTTTTGGTCATGATACACTTTTGCTGGCCATTTCTTTTTGTACTGGGTCGGTAACACAAACGACCCAGTACATAAAGTGTGACATGAGTAAAACCAACACGAAAAAGTGTGGCAATAAAAATTATTGCCATGGCAAAAGTGAAAATCATAACAATCCGTCGACCCTTTCTTGAGTTATTCCCTTTCAAAGTCTGACACCAAACCTGTCCTGCAGTTCCAAAACAAGCCGCTAGGGAGGGGGGGGGGGAACCTATACCACTAACTCACGGCATCAAGAGCTGTCTACCAGCTCCAGGATGGGAGCCTCCGCCATCATGGAGGCAGCAAAACCACACACAAGGGACATGAAGGAGAAACTCACGAACATGAACCACTGCGGGAAGAAAAGGTACAATGGGACAACGATGAATATCCTGATGTGGGTTCATACGTACACAACATGGAAAGAAATGGGCCCACCTGTATCTAGTGAAAAGAGGGTTTGCCACAACACTACAGGTATGTTTTGTTGTATTGCACATTCACACCTAACTGCATTCTAGCAAAGCAGATTGATGTACTTTTTTTGAATCTGATAATCCGGATAAGTGTCTTACCCAAGTGATGGCTGAGTACAACCATGGGGCCCTTGTAATCCATGTAGTAGGCCTGTATGATTATGGGATGGACGAGGTACGCCGTGTAGGACAGGCGACTTAACGGCAGCCAACCGCTCCACGACAGGAACTCCGAGATGATACCTGCATAAGGGTACCACAGTTACAT
>NC_049986.1:1046817-1049480 GCF_000003815.2 Branchiostoma floridae
GTAATCCATGTAGTAGACTGCTATGACCATGGGATGTACGAGGTACGCCGTGTAGGACAGGCGACTTAAGGGCAGCCAGCCGCTCCACGATAGAAACTCTGAGATGATACCTACAAGAGGCCATGCACAGTTACCCTAGTTTCACCCACACATACCTTCTAACTTGACAAAATCATTCTTCTATCCCTTTCACTGGTTGGGCCACTAGAAATGTCATGGTCAAGTCAGGAGGATGGGAAACATCTTAATCATTGGCAGACTGAAAACTGTGTATTACCAATGCTGATGGGGGCAGTGATGACTTGTTTCCATAGTGACATAAGATTCTGAGCTCCTATTAGATTGATTTCATTGTGATATAGAATCATGAGCTCATATTTGTAGTTCTTGGAATGGGAATGCTTCTTTAAGCTTAGGGCACAACCCGCCGTACGTGCAAATACGCGTGCTGTCTACGTGCCAAAACGCGGGCAATCTTTTGGGATCCGTAAGTGGTAAGTACTGCTTCCGTACGAAATCGTCTACTACTAGGGAATCCGACGGATTTTGGAGCACGCAGACACGCCGTAGAACTTTACGTGCAGGGAAAAAATTGTGTGCCATCGGGCTGCGGATTCACCGCAGTACGTGCCAGTACGGGCGACGCGCCTGCCCTGTACAGCCCGAACGTTTTCAGAAATACGTGGCGGACGTGGCCTCCAAAAAAACGTACGGACAAATTGCACGTACGGCGGGTTGTGCTCTTAGCGGGTTAAGGGTGTTTGGCCATAAGCTCTGAATGAGGCCCAATCAGCCCCTTAGAGTAAGAGATTGTATAACACAAGCTAGTTTACCTCCGTATCCCACACAGCAGGCGTATACAACCCAAGCGACTCCTGCAGTATATAAAGTTCTGTCAACAGTTCTCCAGGCGAGGTGACTGTGGAGGTTGGCGTCAGGAGCACCGAATGGGGTGACCAAGGCCACCAGAGCACAGGCAGTGCCAACAATCCAGCCAAACAGCATCAGTTTCTGCAGCATGATTCACGGTAACATAAACTTCAACAGAGACATTCCTACATACAATTAAGTTATTAAAAGGGAAATATGATAACCGGCAGATATTACTTGTGTGAAATACTAGTAACGCAATTGCATTGCATGTTCTCGAATGGTGACTACACATATATTATAATATATACATATTCAAGTATAATATCATATACATGTAGACATATCGATGCATACATACTTTAACACATCCTTATGAGAGTCTGTGTTGACAAACTCCCTATCGGGATCTCTACCGATAGAATCAGCGATTCTGTCAAATCTCTAGTATTAACCGTACGCTAGTACTACCCTGTCATACATGTATAGGTATAGTGTTGTATATATATAATGTATGTCGGGGGAAATAAGTAAATATACCGTAGTCTACGCAATCATGTGCAAATGTACCCTTGTATTAGGAGTGTCCGGGACTTTCCTGTCGGTCCTGAAGAGAAGATAGCCCAGCAGTATGCCGATGATGTATGGGGCCATCCTGGTGAACGACCATCGGTAGGTCGAGTGTCCGTATGTTACACCATACACACTGCAGAAAAAGAAGCACACGTTATAGTTTGCATCATTATTAATTTTATATTCTAGTAAATAGTAACGTTTCATTTGAAAGAGGAAACGTTTATGTATACTAGATGCATTATACATGTATATGGACAAGTTATGAATATGTTATGTGCGTATACGTATAATTTGAAGTATCAAAAATACTTACTCAACCATGAAATAGTACAAAACTCCATGCAGAAGCCAAGAGGATCCGATCAAAATACAGGCAACTGCGACTCCGACTTTTGGATACCTAAAGGGCAAAAAAAAATCGTAAAGGTTGCGCTTTCAGTAGCCAGTACTGTTCCGTGATATAGTGTCCTTTTGCTGTTTTCATGTTAACGTTATGTTTCACAACGGTTCTTTTGAAGAGGATTTGTTTTCATTACTTCCCTTTCCATCAGAGATTCACATCAAAGAGTGCCACATCCGCCACGTATTTTTTGAAAGCGTTCGGGCTGTACAGGGCAGGCGCGTCGCCCGTACTGGCACGTACGGGGGCGGATCGCAGCCCGATGGCACGTAAAGTTTTGCCTGCACGTTAAGTTCTACGGTGTGTCTGCGTGCTCAAAAATCCGTAGGATTCCGTACAAGTTCGTACGGAGGCGGTGCTTACCACTTACGAATCCCAAAACATTGCACACGTTTTGGCACGTATACAGCACGAATTTGCACGTACGGCGTGCATGACCTTAGCTTAAGGCAGTCAAGTAGGCTAGTTTAGTAAGTGAAAAGTGCAGTCAGCAATTTTTGACATCAGGTCACTTACCTGTAGAGTAATAGAAGCAGCCCTGTAAGTGTAACGTACAGCTGCATGTCCACACCAAGGTACCAGCCATGCACAAAACACTGTTAAATGGGAAAACGCAGCTTATTAGTGTTTTGATAACATGTTGACATTTGTTGCAAGCGTTGCTCTCTATGATTTTTACGTTTGAAAAGTGACGATGAACGGCTATTCTCAGAATCTGACCAAGACGCTTTTTACACCATTGGATATATCATATGAGAGGATACCATAAGAGTTTTAAGAAACCAACACAATGTTTAGTTAAACCTGAATCAAGAAA